>NC_086449.1:13791278-13873778 GCF_028390025.1 Pseudophryne corroboree
ATACTGTGTATGTATATATATATATATATATATATATATATACAGAGATCCCAGCACTCTCCTCAGTAGCCTCATTCACTACAAAACTTTAATACATAACTAGATAAATAATGAGATTTTAGTTTATGAATTGTACAATGCATTTAAGCTTGCAGCCCACGTCACGGGACACCATTTCACTGCAAGTCCTACTCTATCACATAGCTTTTTCACATAGATTTATTGGAAACATGGTAACTGCTATACAATAGGAGAAAATGTGCTTACCTGGTTTAAAGCTCACCTGCCAACAAACTTTTGGCTTTTAAAGGGTAAGACAATCACCAACACAACTCTACTCATGTGTTTACCTGGTATAATGATATACCAGATTTACGAAGAAACAGCCCCACTGTTGAGGCTGAGAAATGCATCAAGTATTGCCCTTCAAACGATGCCGGGAGATAGATGTGTGTCTGATGCTAATCAGACACACATCTATCTACCGGCTTCCAGCTTCCATCGGTGACTCCCAGTTACCACACAAAGTCCCACCCAGCGCCAGCGGCAGAGACTCCGGGTGAACAACGGAACCTCCAGCGGATACATAACAAGAAGCCACAGTTGTTTGGACAACTCACTGAACTTCCAACTCCCAACCCCTTGCCTGCGGGGAGAGACACACTGTAACATTCCAGCCTGTACGGTCTGCTGAAACTGCAGCACAGTAACGGGACCTCCAGCGGTTTTCAAAAAGAATCGGGTAAGCCACTGTTATTAAGCACCGCTAACCGCTTGTCTGGAGAAGTCCCTCTCCATGAATAACAGCTGTTGAAACACCTATACATGCTGCTTATAATAATATAAAAAGGAGTGGAATCACATAAACTATTTTGTCTAGATTGTTTGAAGCGGACAATTCACCCACCTGATTATAGTTGAAATACTGGGAGAGGAGATAAAAAAAAACCTTTTGTGTGTGAAGAGACCTATTTTCCTTACTACTACTAACTCACTAAAACTTGCCTTCATATGCCTTTCTTCTTTTTCCTAAAAGACTTGTGAAATTCTGCATAACTATTACTAACCAAAGCAATTGCTTTATTATATCTGTTTTGCAGTCATGGATTGTTTCCAACTAAATTAACACTATGTCAAGTTGATGGCTTTAGACTGAAACATTATCCACGTGAAAGGATCTAATTCAGTTTACAAGAAGCCTCTTTAAGTAGTAGCTAGGATACATTTACAGTGGTACACCCTAAAGTGGTCAATTGAAAAAAATAAAAAAATGAAAAAAAAAAATAAAAAAATAAATATATATATATATATATATATATATATATATATAAATATATAATATTTTTATCTATGCTTATTAAGTTTGTTTATTATCTGCATTAAATAATTTTTATTGAATGAAAAAAATAATATCCTCACGGACAGCACTCTCTTTTTTTATGAATTTTCTGAAACTAATTTTGAGGTATAGCTCCTAAAAAATTTGCAGCAGCAGTCTGTGACGGTATTTTTTTTTTTACAAAAATACATATTTGTGTACTTGTCGAATATCACACAATTAGCACACTAGCACCCACTCCCACTCATTTTGTTTTTGTTTACCTGGCAAAAAGCTCACCTGCCAACTGACTACTGGCTTTAAAAAGGTGAGACAGTCACCAGCACACCAATGAAACCGCTGACACAGGTGTCAAGCAAATGATATTAGCAAGGGGTGCATGGGAGAGCTATGATCACAAAAGGACTTAATAAAACATTAACCCTATTCTACGCATACAGGAAACCACCGCACTCGAAATACCCAGGAATGATGTGCACACATACACTCTCCACCCGTAGGTTAGGGTGTAGTGGGCTGTGACCACCTGCTCACTTATACATATACAGAGAACCCAGCACTCTCTTCACTAACCTCATTCACTTTAAAACTTTAATACATAACTAGATAAATAATGGGATTTTAGTTCATGAGTTGTACAATGCATTTAAGCTTGCAGCCCACATCACGGTACCCCATTTCACTGCAAGTCCTACGCTATCACATACATTTTTCACATAAAATTATTGGAAACCTGACAACTGCTATCCAACAGGAGAAAATGTGCTTACCTGGTTTAAAGCTCACCTGTTGGGGTGGAGAGTGCATGTGTGCACCCCATTCCTGGGAATGGCTAATGCAGTGGATTCCTGTATGTGCTGAATAGGGTTTATTTTTAATTAGCCCTTTTGTGATTATAGCTCTCCCATGCACCCCCCCCCCCCTCTAATCTCATTTACTTTAAATCTGTGTCAGCTGTTTTATTGGTGTGCTGGTGACTGTCTCACCTTTAAAAGCCAGTAGTCAGTTGGCAGGTGAGCTTTAAACCAGGTAAACACATGAGTGGAGTTGTGTTGGTGATTGTTTTACATTTTGTTTTACATTTAAAAGCCAAAAGTTTGTTGTTGAAATAAATTAAATCAATAAAATTCAATGTTTCAATAATTTTTTATGCAATTTATGGATTTCAGATAAAAAAATGCATAATTAAAATCAGTGAAACATTTAATTTCTATAATCAGAATATACATATAAAAATATAAAATATAAAAAAACTGCTGCGCAAAATAGTGAGTTATGTGACAATTGTAATAGATATACAGTAATCGATGCAGTAACTGCACATAGGATATATTCATTCAAAACTAATAATTGCAGACAGATTCATACATTAAGATATACTTTATCAGACAGTATATACCAAAAGTAACACATCATATACAGTAAATAAAATAGAGACTACGGGGGTAATTCAGATCTGATCGCTTGCTAGCGTTTTTTGCAGCACTGCGATCAGGTCAGAACTGCGCATGCGTATGTACTGCAATGCGAAGGAGCATCGCGCAAGTACAAAGCAGATCGCCGCTCAGTGATGGGCTTGTGCGAAGAATCCATTTGCACGGGCGATCGCAAGGAGATTGACAGGAAGAAGCCATTTGTGGGTGGTAACTGACCGTTTTCTGGGAGTGTTTGGAAAAATGCAGGCGCGTCCATGCGTATGCAGGGAGGGCTCCTGACGTCAATTCCAGTCCTGGACAGGCTGAAGTGTTTGCAGCGGCTGAGTAAGTCCTGGGCTGTGTAGAGACTGCACAAGATCTGTTTGTACAGATCGGCTACACAGGCAATCGCACACTTGCAAAGCAAAAATACCCTCCCCTATGGGCGGCGACTATCTGATCGCAGCAGTGCAAAAAAAAACCCTAGCGAGCGATCAGGTCTGAATTACACACTATGTGTAGCAGTACTTAACACTTCGTAAGAAATTACGTTCTAAAGTGCCTACTAGTGGCATTCCTGGATACAGCAAGAGTCCCAACGTGTTTCGTCCTTAGTGTGGAATGCCACCTTGGACAGATAAGCCTTCATATTTGTGACCTCTTGTACGTGTGCTACCTACCATTACTTGCTATTTGTATTTATTTGTTTTTAAGTGTGTATTTATTGAGATTAAAACTGTGTTTTTGTAAAAAGGATAAACCTTGTTGGTTGGGATTGCTTTCCCTAGATTTTAATGAATTTAGATTTTCAAATATGTAGAGTTAAGACATTACACATGATGGTCTCTATATTTTCTCTTTTCTTTCGTATACATCTTGATTATATGCTGGTCTGACGACCGAAGACACTAACTAAGAAACTAAGGCCCTCATTCCGAATTGTTCGCTCGCTAGCTGCTTTTTGCTGAAATGCACACGCTAAGACGCTGCCTACTGGGAGTGAATCTTAGCTTTGCAGAATTTTGAGCAAAAGATTAGCAGAATTGCGAATAGAATAGCGATTAGAATTTTCTTTGCAGTAGCTCGAGTAGCTTCTTTCCGAGTAGCTCGAGACTTACTCTGTCACTGCGATCAGTTCAGTCCTTTTCGTTCCTGGTTTGACATCACAAACACACCCAGCGTTCGCCCAGCCACTCCCCCGTTTCTCCAGCCACTCCCGCGTTTTTCCCAGAAACGGCAGCGTTTTTTCGCACACACCCATTAAACGGCCAGTTTCCGCCCAGAAACACCCACTTCCTGTCAATCACACTCCGATAACCAGAACGAAGAAATTTCGTCGTTAAGCCGTGAGTAAAATACCAAACTTCTTTGCAAATTTGCTTGGCGCAGCCGTGGTGCGAACATTGCGCATGTGCAGTTTGCGGAAAATCGCTGCGATGCGAAGAAAAAGAATGAGCGAACAACTCGGAATGAGGGCCTACGTCTATTCCCAAAATATTTGTTCACCTGAGCACATTTTGCACTTTGTACGTTTGCACTAGTAGGCGCTTTAGAGCTTAATATTTTACTGTTTTATGCGTGTTTCACAAATACACTGTTTTTTAGCAGCCACCCATAGATATTTATGGGAAGGTTTTCTTAATTAACTCTATAAATTATCTACGTGCTATTTCTTTGACATTTGTGCCCTTAGTTTAATAATTTTTCTTTTTAATATATATATACATATATTTATTAGGTGTTTAGGATGCACTACCTGTAGTGCTCTGGAGGTCGGTGACACGTTTAGACATCCACGATCTGGGAAAACATTCAAGATTAAGTATCCCTTGACCTGTACAAGTCGCTACGTTGTCTATTACATCCGTTGCCCATGTGGAAAATTCTATGTGGGCAAAACAACTAGGCAATTTAAGGAGAGAATAGCTTTACACCGCTCCGCGATACGAGCGGCATTAGATGGAAAAGGGTCGGAACAACCGGTGGCTAGACATTTTAAGGAATGCCAACATAGTCTAGCCACCATCAAGTATAAAATGATTGACTGGATACCCCCCAATATTAGGGGTGGCAATCGTGGACGCCAGTTGTTGCAGCGAGAGTCCAGATGGATCCATTGCCTTCAGACTGTCCGACCACATGGTCTTAATGAAATTCTGTTTTTCTCTAGCTTTTTAGGATAATTCTACCGTGGCATTACAGTATTCAATTATAGTAATTCAAATAGATTTGCATATAGTATGTCATATATTACAGCAATATATAATTATATATCATGCATCATTAATTTCCCAGATCCATGTGTAATATCCTTAGACATTTCTAACTTTAGTATATTACAGTTGTTCAGATGGATGTTTTACAATGGGAGATATGCTATGCGGTCCAGAGTTAGCGATTATGTTCTTCCTCACGGAGGTGTCATTTATTTGTTTTTGTTTTAGTTCATCACCATGGTGATGGTTTTGCACGCTGCGGTCCCCGCCCCCAATGTGATGCCGGTCCGTAGGCGCCGACGGGAGCCAGTGACGTCATCGGTCCACGACGGGTGCGGGTGCGTACAGCCAGCACGAGGTTTGGGTAAGGTATATATGTCTGTTTGTTGTCTGTATCTGGTTGTCTTGAAAAAATAAGTAAAATTCTGAAACGTTGACTGCCCACCAGCTTCAGCTGTCTATTTGTTGAATATATCTAGTCTCCGTGAGTGCCGTCCAGCTGGCTTGCTTGCATATATGGTGTGTCCAGGTCGGGCACCGGAGCGTGTTGTGGTTTACAGTAAGGTGGAGTGCCGAACATCCTTGGTCTCTTTATTTATTTATATATATATATATGTATATATATATATATATATTAGCTGTTCTACCCATTCTTCACATGGGAGTTTCTAATTTTCATGGTAAATCTATAGAGCTGTAAATTTCAGACATCTACATGTTAGTAAATATTAATCCATGGTTCTTGGCGTTACCCGAGGAGCACCCATAGAAGATACGGTTAAAAGTGACAGGACTATTTTTGTAGTTTATTAAACTCTACACACTGAAAGTGAAATCCAAATTTTGATCTGATTGTCCTTTTGGGCGTTATCGTTCACACAATGCAAGCCACGCATCGGTAATGACGTCATTATGTTAATCCCCTTTTCATCCCCTTAGGGGAGGTTTATTAAAATTCTAATCACGTAAGTTTCCTATTTCCCTCTTGCAGAGTACCTATGTTACATTTCATCTTCCTAACATATCAGGAAGTAAGAATTAGTGATGAGCCAGTTAGTGAGTGAGTGAAGGCTTTCACATTTTTGAAGTTTATAAAATTCTACAGACTGGAGGTGCAATCCAAATTTTGATCCGATTGTCCATCTGGGCGTTATCATTTACACAACGCAAGCCATGCATCAGTAATGACATCATTATGTCAACCCCCTTTTCAACTCCTTTCCCATCTGCAGAATATCTGTGTTAAAATCCATCTTACTAACATATCGGTAAGTAAGTGAACTAGTGATGAGTCAAAAAGTCAGTGAGTGAAGGCTTTTGTTTATATATATATATATATTTTACAATTTAAATAAACACAATATTTAGACTTCCGGTTCTGGCTGCCTGATGCGCAGTAGCTATCCCCGCTAGCTCTGTTCCACTGGACACTCATATTGCCTATTTCTCCCTGATGATCCCCCCCCCGCTGACACTTGGGAACAGTATCGCTGCATGGAAAGATATCTTACTGTCATGCCGAGTGGTAAGGGAAGAGCCCAGAAGGAGAAGGAGCGGCACCGCACACAGTTAAAGATAGCACTGGACTCTACATGGGATCACTCCCCTTCAGCCATGGCTTCACCTGACAGCGGTATCCACAATGCTGATACAGAGGGGTACTCAGACGGTGACTCACCCCCAGCATCTCCTACACTTTCTCTGCCTGCGCAACCGCAACCAGATTTGCCAGTCACCTATGGAGAGATGGTGAGTGTGATTAGGGCAGCCATAAGTCCCTTATTAAAGGATTAAAGGAACAGATGGCTGATATCAACTAGCAGCTGGCATAGCTTACTCAAAAGGTGCTGGGTGTGGAGCACAGGCTGAGGAAGACATTCGCTGATGTTGCTAATCTTAGAAAGTCTGTGTCTAAAAATACCAAATATATTCTGCAACTTCATAATAAGATGCAAGACCTGGAAAACAGTTCTCACAGAGGGAACCTTAGGATCATAGGTTTACCAGAGTCTGTAAAATGCCAGGATTTGTTTGACTTCATAAAGTGGTCTATGCCCACATTGCTGCAAGTTCAAGACAGGTGTACTGACCTTAACATACAATGTGCACACAGACTGGGCCAGCAAGGTCACAAGAGGGAACTAGACCTAGAGCAGTGATATTTAAGCCTCTTATTTTTTTGCACAAGGAGTTGTTATGGAATGCTTCCCGAAAACACAGACAAATTTCCTGGGAAGGTCACAAAATCCCTGTTATTTTAGAACTATTCAGCTGAATTGTTGAAAGCCAGGAAGGATTTTGCTCCGTTGTGCTCCCGCCTGATCCAAGACAACTGGAATTTTGCGCTCCTATACCTGGCATGGTTTCTACCTTCTTCTTTCATGTTGTACGTCACTTCTCCTTATATTCATACCCCCTCACCTCCCTTCACTCTCCTTTTCTCCTCCCTTCTCCTCTACCCCCCATTTTTATCTTTTAGTCTTCTCTTGAACTTCTTTTTCTTTCTTTCTACCTAAAAATAATTCTGCATTTGCCTTATTTCTTCTTGTGTTCTAGGAAGAACATGTATGTCATGTATGCAATTATACTGTTTGCTTATAATCAATGACAATGTACTGTATTTCCACTGCTATATGTTTATATTTTTGGAAACCCCAATAAATACATTTGAAGGAAAAAAAACAACAATATTTAATTTTTAAATTATTTGATTTGTAGATGCCTGATGCCAACAAGAGTTCCGTGGAGAAGTTCCTTCTACTGGGGTTCCATGAAGTAGAAGGCTTCCAGATTCCACTCTTGTTGGTGCTTATGATAACATATGTTACAACTGTGGCTGGAAATGGTTTGATCATTGCAATGGTATCAATGAGGAACCAGTTACACTCCCCCATGTACTACTTTCTAAGTCATCTCTCTGCTTGTGATATTCTAATAAGCACAAATGTCACTCCTAACACCTTAAAAGTTGTCCTAGCAGGTATCTCATTTGTGCCATGTGCTGTGCCACTCAGTTATATTTCTTTGGTGCTTCTGCAATTATAGAATGTTGTCTCCTTACTGTGATGTCCTATGACCGATATTTGGCTATTTGTGACCCGCTGCACTATGCCTCCATCATGAACAACAGGCTTCCTCATTATTTGATGGCTTGGTCTTGGGTGATTGGTTTTATTATTGCTTTGATAACTTACTGTATTTTATTGGATATTAAATTCTGTGGTCCAAACATCATCGATCATTTCTTTTGTGATCTACCTCCTCTCTTGGAGCTCTCATGTTCAGGCACATCGATTATACAAACTGCAGTCTCTGCAGTGGCCATAATTAGTCTTCTCCAACTATGTTTTGTCATAGTAACATACATCTGCATCTTTATCGCTATTATCCGGATATCTTCCTCTACTGGTAGGCAGAAGGCATTCTCAACTTGCAGCTCCCACTTGACTGTGGTCTGCTTGTATTATGGGACTTTGATATCCATAAATATAATTCCTTCGAAAGGATATTCACTGAATTTTAAGAAATATTTATCTTTGCTAAACACTATTTTAACTCCACTGTTTAACCCCTTGATCTATTCTCTAAGGAATAATGACATCAAGAAAGCCATTGTCCATTTGAGATCAACAAGAGTCATTGTAAGAATTCATTGAATATATATACTTTCAATTATTTTGGTATTTTAATTTAAAGAATATATTTGTTGACATGTGTATATTATCATCAAGGAAAAACAGACATTTAAAAAAAAATTAAATGAAGAGAACTACCTTTAAAGTTGTCAGTTTTACTGTAACGAGTTTTTTGAAGTATTCTATGGTTTTATATTTCTTATGATTAAAATTTTTTATGTATTCCAGTATATATATATACACTTGTACACATCTGGACAAAGGGGTTGGAGTCCCCGAAACGTCGATGGAATGTTTCTGACTATTTGAATACACTTGACTTTTTCTAAAGACCTTGAGTGCCGCAGCTTTTTTTGCAAGATATTGAAATTTACACTGAAGGCACCAGGGCAGCGTTTGGATCTGAAAACAGAGTGCCGGGCTGATATTGCTGTATATATATATATATATATATATATATATATACACAACAGACGTGGCACTCCTGGTGTCTATATCAAAGAAAACTCTCATGTAGGCAGAAAGTAACAGGCAATATTTCAATGCCGTTTATTGTGGCATTTTCCTAAGGTCTAAAAACAAAAAGAACAGTCTTACCTTATATAAGATAAAATCACCCTGTGTTCATGTGGCTTTCGGACGGCAGGACGCCGCCTGCCCCGTCCAGTGCACCGGAAGTGACGTTGCGCTACATCACCTCCCACGGCCGTGCTCCCCATCACCATAGAAACAAATACAACACAAACGGAAAGCTGTAAACATAAAGATAAGCAGGCATAATACCAGAACATTCCTTAGAAGGCTCTACCAATTAATCAAATATACATTTTGTGCACTACTTTCACTGAACACAGGCTATAGATGTTGTTACATAGTCATCCAGGTACATGAGTACGGTATGTGATCCTACCAAGCCAACGTAAAATTACATCTTTATATTGCAACCATTTGTAAAACATATGGGTATAGTGATAATCAAAATCAGATTTGATTTTCGTAGCGCAACGTCACTTCCGGTGCGCTGGACGTGGCGGGCGGCATCCCGCCGTCCGAAAGCCGCTTGAACACAGGGTGATTTTATCTTATATAAGGTAAAACTTGTCTTTTTGTTTTTAGACCTGACGAAAATGACACAATAAACGGCATTGAAACGTTGCCTGTAACTTTCTGCCTACATTAGAGTTTTCTTTGATATAGACACCAGGAGTGCCACGTCTGTTGTGTATATGTTTGATTGAACACGGAGGCACCCGGTGCAGGAATATACTGTAAAGGAGAGCCGGATCACATGGACTTTGCATGTATATATATATATATATATATATACAGCAAACAAATAAGGCATCACTCCAGGTCTTGTAAGGTGCAAATAATGCAGTGTATTAAACTAATCACTTGTCCAACATTTCGGGGCCCGTAGCCCCTTTGTCAAGGTGTGAATGAGACAAAGGGGCTACGGGCCCCGAAACGTTGGACAAGTGATTTGTTTAATACACTGCATTATTTGCACCTTACAAGACCTGGAGTGACGCCTTATTTGTTTGCTGTAATTGTATCTGTACGGAGGGCACCCAGGCTAATGAGATTTAAGGACCAGGAGTGCCGGGCACCACACCAAGCTATATATATATATATATATATATATATATCCGAAAAAAGATACAGGCACTCACCACTTCCTTGATGATGTAAACTTTATTGGTGTGTCTCACATAGAGACAGTTAACAGCATGTCAGCAAAAGGTGTCGACGTTTCGGCTCCATCTGAGCCTTTTTCAAGACTAACAAGATTACAGCAGGTTCTCACCCAGCAGCCCATGGGCTGCTGGGTGAGAACCTGCTGTAATCTTGTTAGTCTTGAAAAAGGCTCAGATGGAGCCGAAACGTCGACACCTTTTGCTGACATGCTGTTAACTGTCTCTATGTGAGACACACCAATAAAGTTTTCATCATCAAGGAAGTGGTGAGTGCCTGTATCTTTTTTCGGATATATTTTTGGATCTCTTGTGAATCTCTTATGGAGCACTGCCCAGCTTGCAAATTGGAGCAGTGAGTGTGGACTTTCTGGATATATATATATATATATATATATATATTTATAAATATATAAAGTTGCCTTATTGTGCACATTAGATATTGTAGGTTGCATTGTGTATATCACATTTTGGAATTACATCTGATTGAAATTAGTCATGGACATGTGAACCAAAACATGGCACAAGTTGAAGTAAAACCATCCCAATGATGGGTTACCAACAATGGCAAGAAAAATGGCTGCTACTATACTGCCAAAGTTCACATTGGGGTCAAATATGCAGATAAATGAAAGTTATTTCCCAATCACATAGACACCATTATTCTTCACCTTTACAATTTCACCATAACTAGGCAAACAGCTGCCAATATGGTTTATGAGTATACTGTATCACATCTAGAAAAAGACAGAAGGATATTTCCCAACTAGTTAGTGCAGATCGCAAGGTGAAAGTCACGTTGCGATCCCAATGCGATACCGATGCACGGTCCCACAAGGTCGGTATCGCAAGCCTAGACAGTCTGTGCAGGCAAGTAATTTTGACTATCTAGTATAAAAGTATACTCGAAATTGCACATAGCCAGTATTGCACATAGCCAGTATTGCAGGCACGTCATCTAGGCTTGCGATACCAACCACATTCCATATCGCACAGTGAGAATCAGGCATAGCCGAAATCTCACCATGTGTAAACACCTTTAAACTCAACAATAAATAAATACATAATTTGTATATACAATATATGTCAAAAATAAAATAAATTGTGCAGAACACCCTCTATGCAAAATGTAAAACAAGGGATATAGGACAAAGGAGGTATCTCATAGGACATATACCTTGGACATATATACTTGTCCTCAAACACAATGCCACTGCTTTTATAACAACAGATTAATGCAGATTAGCAATTATTAAAACCTCAATGTGATTAAAAATCCTAAAACTACAATTAGAGTTTCAAAAATGTGTGCAGGTACAGAAAAACGTTGCTGTCATCATTCAAAAGAAGCTTTATTAGAAGTTACATTTACACTGAGGAAACAAAAAAAATCCCATGTTTATAACATACTTGCCTACTCTTTTGGAAGCTCCGGGAGGCTCCCGTTTTTTTGGGTAGCCCCCCGCACCCCCGGAAGAGTAGGCAGGCTCCCGCATTCTGTTTGCACCCTAGTTATGCGGGCAGGATGGAGAGATAATCTCCCGTATTCACGTGTCCGTCGGGTGGGGAAGGGGTTAAAATGATGCAAATTGTATCATTTTAGCACCGCCGCCTTCCTGTGGACCCACAAATAGTGGTGTTTTCTGATGTGGGGGCAGGGCTTGATGATGTCACAGCCCGACCCCACCCCCCGAAGTCTCCTGCAGCATCTCCTCTCTGGGCTTCTGCCGGAAAAGAGAAATCTAAAGTAGGCAAGTATGGTTTATAATACTCTATGGAGTTTTCTACATTATTCATAGTGAGGCATTTTTAATTTCCAATATCCATTATTAATTACATTTAAGTAAGGGTACATATGTTGCATAAAGTGTTAAATGAACCCATATCAAAGGAAAAACTGAAAAGTTAATTGATGTGCAGAGAGTGAAGATGGAGAAATAACTGATTGGCATTGATAATGTCTAAGTATAAGAGTGATAATGGATTATATAAGAAGGGGATAAATTAAATAAAAAATGCACCATGGACAAATACCAATTATTGATTGGCTAAAAAATACAATGCTCATTATTTCAATACATTTATAAAGGGAATTCAAATCAGTGTAACATGCTACCGCAAAATTAATGAACTCAATTTAATAATAAGAAATAAAGAGACTGTCTTCTTATGTGTCTGAAAATCTGCTGTCTTCCATGTGATAGGCAGTGATTGGGAGGTGAGAGTGACCGAACACTAGTTACAGGTACCCAGGTAGTTTAGTCAGCTCTACCCACAATCTACTAACTAACACTCATGAGGAATAGGATTTGCGGAGTCAGGGGGATACCTTCCGTGTCCTTGCAGGATGTGATCTATCCACCCTTTCTGCTATCTTGGTGTGGAGCTCCACCACTTCCTGGTGAAGAGACCAACCTACAGTGTCAACCTGTGGTCAGTGCACCGCTTGCCTCCCACACTAACTCTACAACCACCATTGCTATCAAGACCCACCAGGCATCCAGAAGCCACTTGATTCTCAAGGTCCTGTTTCCTCATACCTGTCTCCGGGATACCCAAAGGTTTGTGTATAGCTTCTCTCTCCCTCCTGTGGTTAGATCCCACTTTGGACTGGACAGATTACTTTTGGTATCATGCCATAATGCCGTCAGAACATTTAGTATAACAAACTAAAATATTGGATGATTTATTCAAGTGATACTGCCTGACTGTCTTTGCTTAGAGGTTTTACATTTGCAAAGTGTACTGTTAGGCTTGGACTTGCAATGCCATAATAGTGTGTCTACTGGTTGTAGAGTATATTTTCTCTACAGACAATACTCAGAATATTTGCTCTGTTGCTGTTCAGTGGGGCTGCACTAGAATACATGGGATATACAGAGCAGAAGTGCGACGCTTCATACTCTGTAGCAATTAAACGGATCTGCAGGGCCTCCTGTCTTGCAGACTAGCTGAGAGTGACAGTTGCTCCTTAAATGTCAAGAAGTACTTCCAGTGCTGGTAATCTCCAAAGCTAGGAGAGATATTGTTTCTCATAGTTCAAAAACCTTGAGCTAGGTCTCTTCACCATCATGTCACAAGTGGTCAGTTATAGCCACCTCCACCTATGTAGTAACTGATTGTATGTTGCTGTAGCATCATTGTCCAGTGCCTGCCAAAAAGGCATTTGGTATTCTGCATTGGACATTTCTTACTGCCACCTTAACAACCTTTGAACTATGGGGTAAATGACTGTCTGCGATTCCCACACTATATAGCAACCCTACTGCCAAGATCTTGAGTTTCCTGTCCTCTTCCTTCCCCCATTTCAAAGGGCACGAGGAAGCTGTGCCTCTCTAATAATATATCATGATAATAGAGTCATTTGTGACAAATTTTAGTGTCTTTCCAGGTATAACTGTGGCAAAATCTACTCACAATTTCTGCTTCTATGCCGATGATGTATTATTATATATCACTAGCCCGGAGTCCTCACTTTCTGCTTTTCATGGAGTTATTGATGGGTACAGTGCTACTTAATATACAAATTAAATAACCCCAAAATGGAGGCATTACCTTTTCTTATACCAAATGTGACATTAAACAACCTTAGTCCCTACATAAGTACAATTTGAAGACATATTCAAGCTTTTAGACGTAGGGTTTCACATAAACCACACTCATGAACAAAAAACAAGCCACACATGCAGTAATGAACAAAATAACCTAAACAAATGGCAATACAATGGATGAAACACACATTTATACAGCATCTACTAGTACTTAGACTAATAGCATTTGACCAATAAAACATACACATACAATATTAAAAAATGTCAAAGCCCAGGGTAAGCAATATGCAGATATCCCAACAAATGGTAGTAGTGCATAATTTAGGCACATGACTCAGTTGTTGCTAAAATTGTAGGCAGTATTTTTATGGTTAAAATAACAAGAACTAAATAATGTATATCTTTTTTTTTTTGCATATTATAATAATTATAATATTGTAATAATTACAGTGGTAGAAATCGAAAACATTTGGGTAGAAAACACAACTGACAATACAGTCAATGGTGATTACATGGATTCATAACTCAAGCACTGTAACTTACCACTGACCAGTCAGACTACACCTACACAGTGAAGAACAGGGAAAGCAAGAAATACGTTTTCCTTTTACCTTATTAAGGGTGGTCATTCTGACCCAATCGCATGCTGCAGTTTATCACACCAGTGCAATCGGGTCAGTACTGCCCATGCGCTGGCGCCGCAGTGCGGCGGCGCATTCGAGAAGGGCAAAGGCCATCATTGCCTAGCGATCGCCTCTGCCTGATTGACAGGCAGAGGTGGTCGCTGGGCGGGAGGGGGATGGACGGTGGCGCGGTCCGGCCAACGCAGGCGTGGTAGGACTGTTGGGGGGGCAGGCTGCGGCGGCTGCCTGACGTCACACGCAGCCGCTGTGACCCGGGCAGTGAAGAGGTTCTTCCAGCCAGCCGCAGTAGCTGCGCTGGCCGGGAGATACTCTTGAAATGCAAAAGCATCGCCGCTGTGCGATGCTTTTGCATTTCTGTGGGGGGGGGCGGCGGCACTGACATGCGGGGCAGACTAGCCCTGTGCTGGGCATCCCCCCGCATGTCTGAGTGCCTGAACGTAGCTATACTAAATTTAACACAGGTATGATCAACTCGGAATGACCCCCTAAGAGCCACTGCATTAATCCCCCATCTGTAAGTGCAAAAGAGTTGACTCAGGGGTCTACAGTATGTAGCAAGCATTGGAGAGAGATAAAGTGCCAGCCAATCAGCTCATGTTACAGGCTGTGTTTGCAAAATGACAGCTAGTTGGTTGGTACTTTATCGCTCTGTCTCCATGGTTTAGTACATATACTCCTCAAGCTTCCAGTTATTAAAGTGAACTGACTAAATGTCTTTGCAACTGATATTGAAGTAGTTACTGCAAAAAGTTAATTTTGTGTTTCAGCAAAAAGTATAACTACAAACCAGCCTATATAAAAGTATTATTATTATTATTATTATTATTTTTATCCTTTATTTATATGGCGCCACAAGGGTTCCACAGCGTCCGATTACAGAGTACATATGCACATAATTAAAACAGGAAAACAGTGACTTACAGTTGAAGACAATGTAGGGAAAGTACAGGGTAACTAAGCATAACTACATCAGCAGACAACACTGAGATAAGTATCAAGGTGGCCGAGAACTGCAGGATTTGGGCAGTTGAGGATTATTAAAGTAAGAAAAGGATAAGCACATGAGGGAAGAGGGCCCTGCTCGTGAGAGCTTACATTCTAAAGAGGAGGGGTAGACAGACAGGGGTGACACAGATGGGGTAGACAGAGAGCGTGAAACAGAGGGTTAGGATGAGATATAACTACAAACCAGCCTATATAAAAGTATAACTACAAACCAGCCATATGTGACCCTGCAGTTCAAGTCAAAAACCTCAGTATATCTAAATCATAATCAATGTATCATCAGAAATAACTATACAGTAGGTGCAGTTTTGTCCCATAACAAAGAGGCTGAAGAGCATTCTCTTATTTATTTAAGCAAAAAGTTGAATGTACATGGGAGAATCTATGCCACTGTCGAAAAAGAAGCATTGGAAATCAAGTGAGTATAAGAAACTCGCAGGTACCACCTGCTGGGAATGAAATTCAAGTTGATCACCTATAATGCCCCTTTAAAATCAATGTCTGAGAATAAAGAAACCAATGAGAGAATAATGAGCTGGTTCTTGGGATTGCAAACATGTAAATTTTCAATAGAGCACATGACAGGAAGCCAACTGGCCAATGCAGACACTTTGTCTTGTGTTATTTGTTTGGGGACGTCAGTTATTCCACCATCCAGGTTGAAACAAAGCGGGATCTGTGAAAAAAACACTTACAAGGTTATATGTGGGAGATATACTTGTCCCAGGTTTCTGACCAATATGTTTTCAAATCCCCAGAAATTTTCTGTGATTGCAAAACAGACTTGGTAAAAATGTTGTGCTTCAGTAAAACCCAATAAAGGGTTCCTGGGGTGATGGATAAAGAGTTAGGGAAGACTCCATCCAATAGCCCCATTTGGGTCTTCAGGTCTACAGCCTGAGAACAGGCTAATTAGTACTGTACTTGCATCTTTAAGAGACTGATAAAGGGGTATCAGGGTTTTACTCAGGATCTAACTACCTGGTGGAGCAAGCAGCAGGCTTGTTAAAAGACATTGCGATGTACTATACATATACCTATGATTGTGGTAAGGGCATTAGGTCCTGCCATTTTTGAGAGAGTGAACCTGTTTGTTTAGAAAGAGCGCAGATGGGCTAGGGTTTTGCTTTACTTTTACTGCAAAATAAACTAGCTTTGGCTAAATTGCATGATAACCTTGGACCGATGTGCTGTTTCCTCACTGCTGTGTTTTTGTAAGTGCCAGTCTACCCAGGAGAGGGCACCCCATAGTCCCTTTAATGTTAATGGAGGCACTTATGAATCATACTTTACATGTGTTAGTCCTGCAAAACACAAGCACAGTAGCTTTAAAAAGTATTGAAACACCTAAAAAGTCTAAATATTTATCTGTTTTACAATTGTCACTTACACAGATTGTATTTTTATTGCAAACAAATGGGCTCTTAAAGTGTAACTATTATTTATTATTTGTCTTAAAAATGTATTTTAAGAAAGATAAAAACTGAAAAATGCTGATGACATAAGTATTCAACCCCTGTGATGTGCAAGCCCAAAAGTTTACTCAGAAGAAAGTTATTGTCTTAACATGTGGCTTTCAGTTAGCCACTACCTGTGGATCTTTGAAATGATCCAGCTTTTATGTACTGTATAAGAGACCTCCTAAATAATTCATTGGTCATATTTTCTTTTCTTATATATTAGAATTAACATACTATGATAACATTTAGAATAAGCACTGTACAGCGCACTTTAAAGTGAGCCTACTTTTTACATTTCAGCATTAATGAACTCCTATACACACATGTAAACATTGCTAAGCTGTCAACCATACCAATAACAGTTTTAAGTCTACTATATCAAGAAGAGTAAACAGCTGCTATTGAACACACTCAGTATTGGGCATGCTTACTAAGTGTTGGGTATGACATGCCGGCAGTTGGGAGAAAACCGACAGGGACTAGGTAAGTATACTTACCTTCCCCCAATGCCCCCTAAACCTAACCACCTTTTCTGCAGCTTAAACCTAACCTTTCTCCCCCTCCCACAGCCTAACTCTAACCCTCCCTGATGGTGCCTAAACCTATCCCCGTCTTCCCACAGCCTAAACCTAACCCTCCCTCCCCCGCAGCCTAACCCTAGCACTACCTTTCCCGGAGCCTAACCCTCCCCCCACAGCTTAATCCAAACCTTCCCCTGTGGCTTACCTGTCTACAGCACTGGCAAACCCTCATTTGCAATCTCAGCATCTGGTATTCTCCCCTAACCCTTACTTTAAACCTCCCTGTTGGTGCCTAAAACTAACCCTCCTTTCCCACTGCCTAAACCTAATCCTCCCTCCCCCACAGTTCAACCCTAGACCTCCCCAGGGGTGGCTAAACCTAATCCCCTCTCCCTGCAGCCTAACCCTAACTCTCCTTTTCCCGGAGCCTAAACCTAACCACCCCCCCACACACACCCGCTGCTTACCTGTCCGCAGCAACAGCAAACTCTTGATTGGGATCCCGGTGGATGGGGTTCCAGCTCCGGGATTGTGATCCTTGTTGGGATGCTGACATTCCGAGCAGTGTCGGGATTCTGCCATCAGTATTTTGAGTGCCAGGATCCCGACAGCCCCTTTTGTCACCTGATAATTTGGTATCTTACCGCTAGCTGCCCATGAAATTACATTTTATCAGAGCAATTACATTTTGCTGTGGTGTAGGAACAACGCCATCAAAAATCAGCTGTCCCCATGAGCGCTAACATTGACAGTTATTCCACTGAAAAGTAGTGGCATAATGTTCCACCTCTGGGACTAACCCAGCAGAGTCTCGCATCTGCATGAAGTGGGTCAGCACTGGCAGATTGATCTGATCAGGTACCTCTTCACAACCCAGAACTTCTTTCCATTTGAAGGAGTGGGGACCCAGGAATCAATACCATGTGAAGATGGCATAGGTCCAAGCTGACAAACTCAAAAATCTTTCAGGTTTTAGAGTTTGATGAATGAAGGTCAGTATGGGGATGGTGGCCCTCATCAGAGAAGAAGGGTAAGCAGGATACATCAGTAATATATCCTGCATTACCACAGTAATGCCTGGATTTTACAAAAGTATTGTAAGGGAATATAACTATTTTCCCCAACATTTAGTATTGGTGATGGTGTCAATATAAACCATCCTAGTTTGATTTACTTTACTTTTAAGGTCCATATAGACGTGCCGATGCAGGAGAGATGTGTGCTGAGCGAACCGCTCAGCACACATCTCTCCCGCCGCTCAGCACAGCGCGATCTGTGCTGAGTGTGCGGGGGGAGACGGGGGGGCCGGTCACTTCACCCAGCGGGTGAAGTGAGCGACACGCTAGATTGGCCTGCATGCAGGCCAATCTAGCAGCAGCGATAGCGATGCGCGGGGCTGCGCATCGCTATCACTGTAGGGGGGTACACACGGAGCAATAATGCTCATATTCTAAGCAATCTAGTCAGATTGCTTAGAATATCGCTCCGTCAGTGCCCCCCTTTACAGTTACACTAATTCCCACCATACTGTATGTTTTCTTAATTATGGTTATTGAGTAGCTCCTTATTTTGGCAGGATTGAGTCCAGCATTCTTATTGTCTCTGTAATTTATTGACATCTTTCATTAGATCATTATTACCATCTCTCATTTCAACATTTACTGTGTTTGTATTAAAATTAATCCCTGTGGACAGATAAACAGAGCTCTCCCAAGCATGGGGAATCCCCATTGAGACTGCTCTTGTTCCCCAGTTTATATATAATGACGCTCAGAACTGCAGAATATCCAACAGTTGTTCGAACACAAAAAATTTAATGGATATAATTCACTATGGAAAATAAACCATTTCACTTTTACTTTTAGCCATTTAATTTCTCTATTTGCCAAAAAAAATTTTGCAGCAGGTAAGAGATAGACCGATTTATATTGTTACAGATACTATTTCTTTTTCCAGTCAAAATATATATCCCACCACAAGGCAAGCAAAATATTTTTACTAGCCACATTGACACAGTAAGTATTCCGTTAAAATATAAAATATCTGATTGGCAGACTAATTTGTATAATTATTTTAAATTGTATTTGTTTTATTAGAATCTCCCAATGTATTGTTGTAAATTTGATGGTCTCCATAGCTTAGTCTTTGCCAATTTACTCTCTGAAATGTTTGTTAATACTAAAAGCAGCTTAGTGACATTAATGTGTTATAGACATATTTAATATCTCACTATTTCCATACTGAAAGGTAATTTTATCTAGACATTTGTGTGCCTAACTGATATTGATATCGCAATTGTACAGTAAGTATATATCATCACAGTAACTGTTTCATGACCAATTTGTGTACTGCACCTTGCATATTGAAGCTTATCGCATGTTTTATACAGTAGGTCAGTGCTTCTCAAACTGTGTGCCGTGGCTCCCTGGGGTGCCTCAGAGCACTTTCAGGGGAGCCTTGGATTGGTGGTCGAGGACCAATTCAAATTATTTATTGTCAACGTAATATGCAAAACCATTGCTGGTGGCTCTCAATATAAAATATGTGGCCAAACAGAAACAAATCCCATCCCTCACCACACAATTGAACCTGGGGATGACAGAAACACAATTTACTTAATTTAATATTTTCTTTATACATTTCTCAATAAGAAGCTTTTGGTCTATGGGTGCCGTGAAAAAAATTCTGATACTCTAGGTCACAGGTTCTCAAACTCGGTCCTCAAGACCCCACACAGTGCATGTTTTGCAGGTCTCCTCACAGAATCACAAGTGAAATAATTAGCACCACCTGTGGACCTTTTAAAATGTGTCTGTGAGTAATTAATACACCTGTGCACTTGCTGGGTTACCTGCAAAACATGCACTGTGTGGGGTTCTGAGGACCGAGTTTGAGAACCCCTGCTCTAGGGTGAGCATGATTCGAAAAAGTTTGGGAACCACTGCAGTAGTAACTGGAAAAGGAAAAATAAAAAGGAGCAATTTTTTCAATTTGTGCACCTTTCATATTGAAGTTAAGCTAAAGTTTAATATAAAAATAGTTTAATATACTGTATACACACCAGTTGCCCTAATCTCCAGCTTTCTTCTCTGTTCAGTTTTAAAATCACTTTTACATTATGAGATGGGTTTAAAGTTTTCCTTCTGTTATCAATGTTGATATTCCAAGGCTTTTGGGTAAACAATATATGTTGTCTTCCCACCTCAATATCTGTCAGATATTTTAGTTCCTTGATTTATGGTTATTTCAGTCATCATTTCAGGTCATTGCATTATAGTTATTTCTGTCAGTTATTCCCGCTCATTCATGTTTTCATCCAAATCCATCCAGTGGAAGGCCTAGAACAGGTTCCCTGTGTCATAGTGCCATATAACAACCAGGACCTCAATCCCTTTTATGTCTTCTTGGACCCAATGTTATCGTTATGTGAAGTTTTCATTGAAATCCATCCAGTGAAAGTCCCAGAACAGGCTGACTGGGTCAATGTTCTGCTTTGTGCACACTAATAGGAGGTCCAACCAGGACCTCAACCTCTAGCCTGTCTTCTTGGACCCAATCTTATCACTATGTACAGTTTTAATACAAATTCATCCAGTGGAAGGCCCAGGACAGGTTCACTGGCTCAAAGTTCAGCCTGGTTGACACTAATAGGAGGTCTAACTAGGACCCCAAACCCCTAGTATGTCTTCTGGGATCCAATATTACAACTCTGTTAAGTTTTCATGCAAATCCATCCACTATAATGTCCAGAACAGACTCCTTGGGGCAAAGTTCCGCCCAGTGTACACCAACAGGAGTTCCGACCGGTACCTCAACCCCCTAGCATATCTTCTCGAATCCAATGGTGCCATTCTGTGACGTTTTTGTACAAATCCATCCAGTGGAAGTTTCAGTGCAAGCTCATCTGGTCAACGTTCTGCCCAGCGTACACCAATGGAAGGTCTAATTGGGTCCGTAACCCCCCTAAAACCTGTCTGGGATCCAACTGGACCACCTCACATTGGTTTCATCCCAATAGGAGCAGGAGTGTCCAAATGCATAATCTGACAGTAAAACAAACACCAATGAAATTTATGCATATGATGTGGGTAATATTTATGCAGTAAGTTAAAAATGAAACCAAATATTTGATATAACTTAACATCATTGTATAGTTATCAGATATAAGTGTATTTTTAGGCATAGACTGCTATGTTATTTCCTATCTACTGTAATTTGATGGGACTCCTAGTATCTGTGGGTAATAGCAGTGGACAACTAATGTCTCCCTGTTCCATGATTATTTATTGTAAATGGGCACAACTGTTGAAATTACATATACATGTTGAACATATACACATTGCAGTAACTAATCAAATAGCATTCATAGTTGCAAATACAATTTATTAGATTACAGTGTGAGCTAATTGTTTATATATATATATATATATATATATATATATATATATACATATACCTATACACATAGATACATGCACAGTATGAGTTTCCCATATCCAACATGCTTGGAAACAAAAGTATTGTGGATAGTGCATTTTTTCCTATTTTGAAATATTTGCATCCTATAATGAGATATCTTGGGGACTGGGCCAGGTTAAGCCTTAGGGGGTCCCGGGGCACTTAATACAGGGTGGCCCGAGAAAAGGGGGTGTATATTAAATTGTGCATACCTCCTAACATAACCAATTCCAGGAGGACAAAATGCTCTATACCTGGACTTCCCTCTTAATATATGATTGGTGTAACCTGAGTTGAACTATTTAATTGATAAGAAAGCTATTTCATCACAGGTGATTGCAATAATTACTTAAGAGAGAATTCCAGGTAGAAAGCATTTTGTCCATTTTGGAATGGGTCATGTTGGAAGTTATGGATTGTGTATATTAAATTTAAACCAGTAGTGTATGTCATATTTAAACTAATAGTTTAATAATGCCTAGGTACTGTTTATAGCTAGACCTAATTGAAAGATAAATATTTTATAAAGTTTTCTTGTAATGGAACAAAGACAACTTAACCTTAAAATGCACATAGAAAAATACAATTTGTCATCTATTGTGTCACTTGCAAGAATAGCAGCAGCCTCTGTACTAATTACACACTGGAACAGGAATCAGGAGGACTCTCTCTGTGTGTTTTTCTCTAGACCCAAATGCTCTAATTAGAAAACAGGTTACAAAAGACACAGGTGGGGAGGCGGAGAAGCTCCTCTGTTCAGGATGCTCCATCGGTAGCTCATGACACCTGTGTCTCTACCTGCAATGCATACTGCCCTGCTCACATTCTGGCCGCCTGGTAATACTGCTGCACAAGAAGGAGAGCTAGTAATGTCACTGTGCTCCATCCAGTGTCCCCCTGATAGATGGGGTCCCGGGGGGGACATTATGCCCTGCGCCCCCCCCTTAATCTGGCTGTGCTTTGGGATGGGACAAAGTCTAAATGCAGAATGCATATACATTCATACACACCTTATACACATAGCCTGAAGATATTTTTATATGATATTTTTAAGAATTGTGAACACTAACCAAAGTTTGTGAACATTGAAAAAATATTCTAGTTTTTGGCGTTTTAGACATGGGAGACTCAACAACAGATATATATATATATATATATATATATACACACACACACACACACACACACACACACACACACACACATATATAAAATTACTATTATTATTATTTTATTTTTATTTTTTTCCTGCAGGAAAAAAAAAACAGCATACTCAGATAAAATGCAATCATAGAGACTATATGCCACAGTATTTAAAACACTTCTATGTTTTTCTTTCTTTCACATGCTATCAATTATTAATATCCTGCTAAAGCTATAGAATTATGAAAGAATATACATTATACTTTCATTATGATATCTTGCAAAAATATTTTTCCTTGCATTGAAACATTTTATTCCAATAAATAAATAAATAAATATATATATATATATATATATATATATATATATGTGTGATCATTTTATTTGTAGATGTATAAAACAAACAAGAGTTCTGTGGCACAGTTCCTCCTGCTGGGGTTGCATGAAGTAGAAGGCTTCCAGATTCCACTCTCCTTGGTTCTTATGATAACATATGTGGCAACCATAACTGGAAATGGTTTGATCATTGTATTGATATCAAGGAGGCACCAGTTATATTCCCCCATGTACTACTTCCTGGGTCATCTCTCCGCTTGTGATATTCTTATAAGCACAAATGTCACTCCTAACACATTACAGGTTGTCCTAGCAGGTCGGTGTCTCATATGTGCCATGTGCTGTATCACTCAGTTATATTTCTTTGGTGCTTCTGCCATTATAGAAAGTTGTCTGCTTACTGTGATGTCCTATGACCAGTACTTGGCTATTTGTGACCCACTGCACTATGCCTCCATCATGAACAACAGGCTTCCTCAGTACATGATGGCTATGTCTTGGTTGGTGGGTTTTATTATTGCTCTGATAACTCATTGTATTTTAATGGAGATTAACTTCTGTGGTCCAAACATCATCGATCATTTCTTGTGTGATCTTCCTCCTCTCTTGGAACTCTCATGTTCAGATACATCGACTATACAAAATGCAGTCTCTGCAGTGGCCATAATAGGCCTTTTCCAACTAAGTTTTGTCATAGTAACATACATTTGCATCTTCATCTCTATTATCCGGATATCTTCCTCTACTGGTAGGCAGAAGGCATTCTCAACTTGCAGCTCCCACTTGAGTGTGGTCTGTATGTATTATGGGACTTTAATATCCATAAATATAACTCCATCAAGAGGTTACTCACTGAATCTGAAGAAATTTTTATCTCTTCTAAACACTGTATTGACTCCGCTGTTCAATCCCTTGATCTATTCTCTAAGGAACAATGACATCAAGAAAGCCATTGGCAGTATGAGATCATCGAGAATCATTCTTAGAATCCATTGAATCTTAGATCACATTACAGAACAATGTTATGGTGTTTGAATTCAAAGAAGAGTTTTGTTATTATATGTGTGTAATTTTAAGTAAATAAACTTAATTTCAAAGTTGACAATTTCACTGTATTTCATTGTTTTGAAGTATTCTATTGAGTTATAATTTTTACCATTCAAATTATTCATGGATTACAGTATTATTATGTTAAGTGGCTTTACTTTGCACCTTAGATAATGTAGGTTGCATGGATATTTTACTGCATATACTGCATTTTGGATTTGCATTTGATTGTTTTATGAAATTAATCACAGACACATGAACCAAAACCTGAAACAGTTGAAGTAAATCCATCCCAATGATGAGTTTCCAACAATGTCAATAACATTGGCTGCTACCACTTCACCAAAGTTCACACTGGAAACAAATATGCAAATAGTAACATCACATACTGAAAGGAGAACCAACCCATAATAACCACCCTTTACTTAACAAACCTCAAAAAATCTATCAGAAAAAAACTTTTTAACCTCATATCCAGACTTAAAATCAACAAATAAAATTAAAACTCTGTATATAATGTATAATATATGTAAAAAATAAAAAAAACGTGTAGAACAACCTCTACAGACAATGTAAAGCAACAGTTTTTTGTTTAGAAAAAGGACATATTGCAAAAAGACTCGATGAATCAAAAATAAAACCATCATGGAATAAAAAAATAAAATAACAGCTAAGCTAAAAGAAAACCTACAAAAGTACATCAGGAGCTTTAAACCTCATGAAACACACACAATGCATACTGTAAATCTCTTACTTCCAACATTTGTATAAAGTCAATCTCTATAGTCCGTATATGTTCAAGATCCCGGCTGTTGGTATCCCTGCTGTTGGTATCCCGGCAGCAGAAATACCGATGCCAGAATTCCGACACTAATCAAAACACGGAATCCGGAATCCCAACCAGGTTAGCATCTTAATACCGGAATTCCAACAGCAAGGATCCAAAGGGTAAATATAGCTGGGAGGGTTAGGATTTGGCAGCGAGGTGAGGGAGTGTAGGTTTAGGTGCAACCTGGGGGGGGGGTTAGGGTTAGGCTGTGGTGGGAGGTTAGGGTTAAGATACAGAGAGGGAGGGTTAGGGTTAGGCACCATTGGAAGGGGGTTATGTTTAGGCACTAAAGTGGGAAGTTAGGCTACAGCAATGGGGGGCTTATGTTTAGGCACTATGGGGGAGGTTAGGGTTAGGCTACGGTAAGGAAGGGTAGAGTTAGGGGGGATAGGCATGGGATGTAGAATACTTACCTCGCCCCTTTCAGGATCATGATTTTTGTGATGCCGGCATCAGTATTGTGACCACCCTCATCCCATCCGCAGGGATTGCATACCGATCCCCCATAGTCTATAGTCTTTGGAATGGACCTGCTGTGGGAGGGATGTCTGGTAGCTCTGTTGGAATTGCCTCACCTGGATTCATTATCATCCCGATGAGAGAATGCATGCTTTCTTTTCTGCCCTGCATGAGAATCCCATTGCTCACCAGTAGTTCCCAATCATTCTACACATACTTTCTCCTTTTCCATGGGTCATTGCCAGTGCTGCTTCAGCTAGTGCTGACAGGAATGATTTGGGAGCCACTGGAAGTTGTACATTCATTTGATTACAGTCATTATCATAGAATCCAGCTCTTATTTTTCTGTCTCATTCGAATTTTTTTTCTTTGTTTGAAAAATTGTTGTGAAACATTAAACAATTTATCCTAAAAAAAATTCTAAACATGTGATAAGCTTTCAGACCTAGAACCTCAATGTTCACTTACAGTATTTGAGGTAACAGAACATCTAACTAGAGATAGTATAAAAAAAAATAATAATAATAAACCGTAATTCCCCAGTTAATGAGTAAAGCACATTGGGTCTAAGTCAAGGTTGATTGCAAAAGCAAAATCTTCCTCTGATGGGCAAAACCATGTGCACTGCAGGTGGGGCAGATGTAACATATGAAGAGAGAGTTAGAAATGGGTGGGGTGTGTTGAAACTGAAGTCTAAATTGCAGTGTAAAAATAAAGCAGCTAGTATTTACCCTGCACAGGAACAATATAACCCACCAAAATCTAACTACAGTCAACCTTGAATTAGGACCATAATGTAGATAACCAAGATTTATGCTTATATTAGAGATGTGCGGCGGCCACTTTTCGGGTTTTGTGTTTTGGTTTTGGATATGGATCCTCACTCTTGTTTTAGATCTGGATTGGTTTTACCAAAACCACCCTTTCGGGTTTTGGATTTGATTTTGATTTTGGATCTGGATGATTTTTGGAAAAAAAAACATAAAAACAGCTAAAATCACAGAATTTTGAGGTAATTTTGATTCTACGGTATTATTAACCTCAATAACATTAATTTCTGCTCAATTCCAGTCTATTTTGAACACCTCACACCTCACAATATTGTTTTTAGGCCAAAAGGTTGCACCAAGGTAGCTGGATGACTAAGCTAAGGGACACAAGTGGGCGCCCAAACACCTGGCTCATCTAGGAGTGGCACTGCAGTGGCAGACAGGATGGCAGTTTTTTTAAAAAGGCCCCAAAGAGCACATAATGCAAAGAAAAAAAGAGGTGAAAGATGGGATTGTCTTTGGACCTCCCATCTACCATTATGTTGTTTAAACAGGACATGCACAGTTTAATAAACCCATCATTTCAGAGACAGGTGGTCCCACTGTAAAAAGCTTGCCAAGTTCTCCGAATCATAGCTAGCTACAAACATAACACCTCCATATTTGTTGACTTTTCACATTATGAGAAAAGGCCAGAGGAAGAGGACAGTGTCAAGAAGGTGTTTAAAAGTTAGAGAGACACATGCAATCAGGAACAACACACAGGCTTTCACCTCCACTCACATAATGGTGTGGAACAGAAAGAACTTCAACCAAGCAAATATTTCATTATTAATTACCAAATTACTGGACAAACTGAAAAACAAGGGGCCAAAGACTCCTTCTCCATTTTCAGGGATTATGATAATCTTGTATTTAATACTGGGATGCAAATTAACTGGTGTATACCACAGGATCATGATTGGATATTTTCCCCTTCACAGAGTCTTATTTTGTGAAAATCTCATGGGTGTCTTTTTTTCCATTCTTTATTGCATTTTTATTTTCAAATTTTCTGGCAGATGCCTTATTTTTGTTTTTCACAGCTCCCAGGTACACGCATGTGAGCATACCTGTGTGTCTTGTTTATTTTATTCATATTAAGTACTAAGAATGACTGTGCAGTAAATGTTTTTGTTATTGAGCCTCTGTCCTAGTGGATCTTACCACTATTCAGTCTCTGTACTTTATTTAAAAACAGTTTGGCAATTTCCATTTCCACCTTTGCGGCTAGTTTTCACAAATCTGTTTGTGATGTTGAAGCTTGTTTCATATCTGCTTTAGGCTTTCATTTAAACCTATGATAAAGTAAAGCAGCACCCCTGGACTTATACAGCATAGGCAGCACCCCTGGAGAAATACATAGCCCAGCATATAGTCAACAGCACCCCTAGTCCTAAACGGCAGTGAGGCAGCACCCCTGGACTGATAGGGCAGAGGGGCACCACCTTATATAAGGCAGAACTCCTGGAATGATTTGGAAAGAAAAGATGTACAATATGGAATTGTCCTTGGACCCTTCCACCCACCCTTATGTTGTATAAACAGGACATGCACACTTTAACAAACCAATCTTTTCAGCGACAGGGTCTGCCACACGGCTGTGGCTGAAATGATTGGTTTGTTTGGCCCCCCACCAAAAAAGAAGCAATTAATCTCTCCTTGCACAAACTGTCTCTACAATGGCAAGATGTCCACCTCATCCGCAGAGCCCCCACCTTCAGTGTTTACATCCTCATCCTCACAGAGATATAATATTCAAACAAACAAACAAACCACATCATTTAGGTGTCAGTGGAGTGCTTATGCTATTACCCAAAGCGTCTGAACTTGACAATGACATATGATGAATGCGCTGCAGGTGACGTATACGGGAGGATGTTCCTATGTGGTTAACACCTGTTGTCCAGATTTGTGGAGAAAGAATTCCACACTGAAGAGGTGGCTTTTTTGGTATTTTGCCCAGGTATCACAATGGGTTTATTCATCCCATGGTCATCAATTGTCTCCACTCATGCCTTATTCAAACAAACCACATCACCATCAGAATCCTCATTGTCAACTTCCTCTGCAGCGCCAGTGACACCCATATTCTCCTCATCCTGGTGTACCTCTACAATGACATCTTTAATCTCAATATCAGCAACTGGACTGGCGGAGCAGGGGGTGTGCAAATGGTGGTAGGAGCCTCCTCTTCCCATACTGTGTTGTGAAGGTCAGGCCTAGACATTGCAACCACTGACAGTGCCAGCACCACTGTATTCTCACAAAACCTCTGTAATTTTACAGACAGGGCCAGTGTACATTGATTTTCACTGCACCCTAGAATTATTACAGCATACAAAACAGGGACAATGTACATTGATTTTAACTGCACCCCTGAATTTTCTATAGCATTAAGGGGCAGTGTAATGTTATTTGAACAGCAACACCCTTATATTTTACAATATACAGAAGTGTGCTTTTAGTTTTTAACAACTGCACCCCTGAATTTTCTATAGCATACAGGGGCAGTGTAATGTTATTTGAACAGTAACACCCTAATATTTTACAATATACAGCAGTGTGCTTTTAGTTTTTAACAACTGCACCCCTGAATTTTAATAGTATACAGGGCCAGTGTAATGTTATTTAAAAAACAGCAACCCCATATTTGACAGCATACAGCAGTGTCCTTTTAATTTTTAACAACTGCACCTCTAGCTTTTTACAACATACAGGTGGACATTGCCCCTGCACCCTGTAAAGAATCCGACATTAGGATGATGACATTTTGCCTCGTTCTGGTTTCCAGGTCTGACAGGAAGTCCCAAACCGGGCTTGGATCCATGCTCGGGACGTGATTTTCACGGCGGGGGGGGGGGGGGGGTATTTTTCTCAAGGAACTGAAACTGCTCATGCCTAGTTTATATGGTTCTTGTTTTCCAAAGCAAAAATGGATTAATGCAGATTAGCAATTATTCATTCCTAACGTAATTGTAAAACCTAAAACGTTGTTGCTATAATTCATAATAAGCATTATTGACAGGTATATCTGCAAATAGGAAACAAAAATAACAAAAACCAGAACATGTCTTTTAAATGGTTCATATTAACACATTTTTAATTTCCAGTATCAGTTATTAAGTAAATGTAAACATGTAGATATGGTGTATAAAGGGATCAATTAACCAAAATAAAAGGAAAAAAGTAAAGTCAGGTGACGTGCCGAGATCTAAGACGGTGAAATGAGTAATGTGTGAGGATAAAATATGAGAGTGATAAAGGGTTATCAAAAAGGTGATGAATTAGTGAAATTAAAAATGCACTACAAGCAAATACCAATTATTGAATGATCAAAAAATATAATGTTTCTTATTACAAAATCTTAATATAGGGAAGGCACAATGTAACATGATATCACAGATTAATGGACTGGATTTATAATGAGAAATGAAAAGCCAGTGCACTTATTTGTGTGAACATCTGCTGTCTCCCATGTGCTAGGCAGTGAATGGGAGATGATGGTGATCGAACACTGACACACAGTGAAAAAGAAAAGACTGCATCTGCTATTAAGATCTGTGTGGCTAATTACCTCCTGATGCTCTAGCAGTGCAGGATAGTAGAGACAGAGGACACCTAATAAGAATACACAAATTAATAAGGTAAAGTAACGTTAAGTACTGATTGGGGTTCATGGTGCATGGAGGTGTCCCATCTGTGCACAAAGGTGCACCCCCCACGTAGAAGACTAACATGCATTTTGCCAGGGTTTTTTCAAAGCTCAACTAACGGCTGACCTCTCAGGTATCCCTTATGCATCATGCCCAGAGACAGCAAGGGTCCCTAGTGGTAGCAAGTGGAGGACTGAGTCAATATCTTCCATGCGATTTACCTCTACTGCTGGTAATGGCATGTCTAGATAGGGCAAGTCAATTAAAAGTACTTGGTTATTCTTATTTCTCTTTCTTTTACATTTAATAGTTACAGGCACCGAGGTAGTTTGGTCAGGAGGTCTGGGTGGGCATAGGGTCTGGCACGGATTCCTCACAGACACCTGTGGCAGACTGGTTTCCTCCACCTGCACTGAGGGATTTCCATATAGGGGGTGTGCTAGAGTAGATACCATACTTATATTGTTATCATAAAAAAATCATAGGCTCATTCATTACATAGAAGAGGATACAAGGATGGATGTTGCTGCTTTAGGTGTTTCCTCACAAAGAAATGTCATCCAAGTACTTCTGGATGGGTGAATAGTGTACCAGGTCTGGTAGGTACTTAGGCATACCATTATATAACTGGTTTATTAGCTCTATCTATATCTAGTCTCTGCCACATTATAGCAATTATTGATTGATAATTAAGATATAACACATTTTCACTGCACTATAGTTTGTTCTAGATTATGACATTTGTGACAGGGATTGAGTTTTTGGGCCCTCATTATTTAAAAGTAAACCCAATAAATATAATGTTTTACTATTTGCCTATGAAAGCCTATATCTCTGATGAATGGAGTGCCCCCTACCAGAGTTACTTACTATGTCACCTTTGCATACAGTACACATTTGATTCAGAAGAGAACCACTGAGTCTGAATTTTCATATACCACAGAGATTTTCTCATAGGTATATGCGGGTCTATCTACTAATCCTTAGATGGAGATAAAGTGGATGGAGATAAAGTACCAGCCAATCAGCTCATAACTGCCATGTCACAGGCTGGGTTTAAAAAATGAGCAGGGAGCTGATTGGCTGGTACTTTATCTCCATCCACTTTATCTGCATACAAGGTTTACTAAAGAGACTCCATTGTGAATTATTATGAGTTTCTCTCTAATATCAGTTATTTCAGAGAGTTCTCCTATAATTTCGTTTTACTTTGTCCTGTGCGGTTCTCCCCACACCCAAAGTCTTAGCTGTAGAATATCACATAACCAATACTGTTGTATAAACAATGCGGTTGTTGAATCTAGGGTGACACAGATAAAAAGGACAAATAATTATGCAAACCTATAGTCCACAAAAGGAAGATCTATAATAAAATTCGTCCTTGTCTATACATTCTCTGTGGGGTGGTTGGGAACATGAATATAAACCAAGAAGATGACAATGTATAATAATGTCTCAATAAAAATAATTTTCACCCTTGTGTAGAGAAAAGAAGATATGGGTGGATACACATTTGAAAGTCCCTTATATCATCCAGGGGATAATGGATGAGTAAAACTCCCTCTTTTACTAGAAGTACTTCACCTCTTGGTAATAGAATATAATAACCACAACCAGACCACAAAAAGAAAAGATAAAGCTTGTGAAGACCATACCCAACTCACACAGACAATGGTTGGGATCCACACATAACTGTTTCTTTATGTATATTCAGATATTTTTCTCGCAAGCACATACATAAAAATTAGTGATCCCAGATATTAAAAATATAAAAACTCAATGAGAGAAAGAAACAAAAGTTTATAAACAAAGTCCAGCACAAAATTAATGAGAATGGATATAAAAGCAATGTTTCCTTGTACAGGTATAAAAGGGCTGATTCAGAGATGGATGCAAATGCCAGCTCTGTGTCCATCTCCTCACATGATGGGGGCCGCCCAGCACAGGCTGAGGGCTGCTGATGCGGCCAACTCAGAATCAACATCGAAGTCTCGACTAGATCCTGCCCAACGGGTGATATATACCTTCAAATGTATGTGGAAACTTTGTAATGGTCCTGCAGTCTCCACAGTAATCCATTTCAATTAAATGATATCTGTTTTAAGGTGAGCTGTAGCCACCCTAGATGGCTTTGGTAACAACTGCAAGGGAGGTTGTACACGGGTCCTACCATTGTTCATCCTTGTTGGATGGATGCTGTCTTTTATTACACTAGACTGTTTCCTTGTAAACCAATTTGGATTAATTAAAATGTTTCATATAATATATTGTATGTACATTTACACATAATGCATGGTAAACACTGAGGGACAAAAGAACCGCTGAAAAGAAACTGCTACATGGGTTCCTGGTCATGTTACAGAAAAAATGACACCAAATCCTTGTCAACCTTTTCATATGTCGACCTTCCATGTGTCAACCATTTCATGTGTCGACCATTTGTCCAGGTCGACCATGTCAATGTCGACCAATAGTGGTCAACCTAAGGACTGTCAACCTTAACATTGTTGACCATTCATACCGGAACCGTAATTTAACATGGTCCAGTCTGACATGGCTTCAAATCAAAATCTATCCCACATCTAAAACATGCCCAATATTTATCCACTTCATGTTACACAAGCTCAAGAAAATTGACAATTCTGCATAACACGCCGACCTAAATTCTAAGAAATTAGTGAAATCTCTTAGAGGAGAATTCAAAATTATGATTGCGCACAAGAGATCATTACATGAAACATTTCAAATGATATAGGTAATTGCTCTTTGTCTTTACTTTGATCTTTGTGCAAATTTTTTTACACCCCCCAACCCCCTTTACCCACTTTCTTTCATTTTTATGCCTTTTTCCTCTTTTCTATTTCACTACTCACATTTTTTTGGACATTTTTGCGAGTCACCATTGCACTTTCTTTTCTATTTTTCCATCCCCATCCTATGGGACTGGAATACCTACAAAACCTCAGAAGACCACTTCTCAAGCATCACCGAGTCCCCTGCAATCTACATCTCATGTTAGCCATTTGGGGGTGTGATTGACATTGCTCTCCTAGCAGCTTCCTTTGCCAGGTTGAAGGTGATCCCGCTCAGTACAGAATCCAACATCTACAGTATTTAGCAAATTTGAAAAGTTTTTGTTTAACTTTTTGATTTTTTTTTTTAGATATATTGGGCCCGATTATAAATATGCAAAATGTAGCACATCTGCGAGCAGAATCTCTGACATGTGGGAGGATGCCCAATATAAGGCTAGTCCACCACAAATGTGAGGGCTTCCCCCCCAGCAGAGGTGCGAAAGCATCACACATCAACGATGCTCTCGCTCCTTGCAAGTAGCTCCCTGCCTACGCAGCCTAGCTACACTCTATGTTTAGGGTCACAGTGGCTGCATGTAATGTCACGCAGTCACCACAGCCCGCCCCAGCAATGGTCTGGAATCATCTGACTTTGTCCGGACTGCCCCCCCCCCTGAAGACATTGAAACAGCGCTGCACACCCCCTTCCACCCTATGACTGCCTGTCAATTAGGCAGAGGCGATTGCAGCAGTGAGATGCTTTCGCATCTCACTTTGTGCGCACACTCAGCGCACCCGCTGTGCTAGTGCACTACACAAAGGGCTTTGGGGTGTGTGGGTGTTCCATAAAGAAATTGCCCCCACAGGAAAAAATATGTCGAAAATTTCTACTGTTGTTTTAAAGGCCCAGTGATACCAAAAGGTTTTATCATTCTTGGCTGTAACATCTATAAATTCATTTATCAACAGACAAAACAGCATATCAACAGACAAAACAGTCCCCACGTGCACATCGGCCCACCGGGTATCTTCCCTGTTGGCCATATGGCCCCTCCACTCCTGAGTATGGGGATGGTGGTCAGTGTCAGAGAAGTAAGGTAAGCAGGAGACATCAGTGATATATCCTGCATTACCATAGTAACACCTGGATTTTACAAAAGGAAGTGACAATTAGTATTTTCACTGACAATTAGTGATGGTGACTAGGTCAATATATACCATGATTGTGACTACTGTATATTCACTTTACTACCACAGTTCCACTAATTCCCACCATACTGCATGTTTATTTATTAATGGCTACTGAGATGCTTCCTTATTTAGTTGGTTGATTCCTGCATTCATTACACACATAAATTATTGTCTCTGTAATTTGTTTTGACATTTGAGTGCTAAAACCATCTCTCATTTCAACATTTACTTGTATAATTAGTCCCAATGGGCAAAGAATCCAAGCTATTTCAAGCATTGGTAAGCCCCACTGAGTCTGCTCCTGTTCTCCAGCTTATATATAATGACACTCAGAACCTCAGAATATCCAACAGTTGTTTAAACACAAACATTTTAATGGATATATTCAACTTTGCAAAATTATACCATTTGTGTTTAACTTTTAACCATTTATTTCATCTATTTGCAAAAATAACTTTAAATGCATGTACTGTAAGTGTTGGACTGATTTATATCTGTACAGATAGTCTGTCCTCTTTCAGTCAAGCAGAATATATATCCCATCCACGCTGTCACAGTAAGTATTCCTTTAAAATCTGAAAATAATTGATGAACAGACTATTTAGTATTATTCATTTTAACCTTATTTTAAATAATATGTGTTTTATTCAGAATCTCCCGCTGTATTGATCTATATTTTATGGTCTCTGTAGCTTAATCTTTGCCAATTTACTATCTAAAATATTCATTGATATTAAAAGCAGCTTAGTGATATTAATGTTGTATAGACTTATTTATTATCTCACTACAATATTTCCCTGTTTAGGCATTTTTATATGTATAGCAATTGTACAGTAAATTAGCATAATCATAAATACTGTATAATAAAATGTAATACATAGGTAATGCAAAAATAGAAATAAAAGGAGGCAGCTTTGTTTTTTTTTTATATATATATATATATAATATGCAAGATGCACAAATGCACAAATTGGTCATTGTACAATAATTTTGAAGTCAGGTATAAATGTAAAGTGATTAGCAAAACATCATATAAAGTCTATTATTTGTTTTTTACAAGGTTTTTGTGTTACCCCAAAAGTATTTTTACACACACACTCCCTTTTATATGGGTGGCTGCTTATGCTTTAGTTTGACTTTTGTTCTTTAATGTTGATTTGATAATCTAGGATTAAGGCTGAGAAGACCTAGAGTAGCAAATTTATATTTAAAAAGAAAAACTCCAAACCAAATATTGGGGGTAATTCCAAGTTGATCGCAGCAGGAATTTTGTTAGCAATTGGGCAAAACCATGTGCACTGCAGGGGAGGCATATTTAACATGTGCAGAGAGAGTTAGATTTGGGTGGGGTGTGTTCAATCTGCAATCTAATTTGTAGTGTAAAAATAAAGCAGCCAGGATTTACCCTGCACAGAAATAAATAACCCACCCAAATCTAACTCTTTCTGCACAAGTTATATCTGCCTCCCCTGCAGTGCAAATGGTTTTGCCCAACTGCTAAAAAGATTCCTGCTGCGATCAACTTGGAATTACCCCCATTGTGTGGTTTCTTTAGTAAATCAAAATATAGTATCCATTCCAGATGGCAAATTAAAATGTGCTCATCTCTTGCCTTCTAGGATGGAACTCTAGATCCTTAACTCCATTGTTTGCAAAGTAGCCAAAGAAAATGGATACATACTATAGTGTAATATATTTTACATATATTTTATTCACATGTAAGATGTAATTTATTATATTATAATGTTTGCTAATGAGATATTGCTCATACTGTATATATCCATTGACTTGGCTGCTCCTCTTGATATAGTAGATCTCTACCAGCAAATTATATACAATCCCAAATATGTATTCCAAAGGAGAGGTAAGAGGTCGCTCTCATACAAATATGGGTCAATCTTTCTGAATTCTCGAAAATGTCCATACTGTATATTTAATGAATGAATATCAATGTAATAATTGATGGTCTTGAAAGTTATAAGTCATTATATGATAACCAATAAGTCAATTTCCAAAAAGTGTGAAGGTGTAAGTCTAAATGAAAAGTTCCTTCAATGTTAACAAATTTCATATTGAACCAAGATAAGTGTCTGTATCTGTTGAGTCTCCATTGATATACAACTTTATTTATAATCCTGTAAATAGACTATAAAATGCATAGAAAGATAGAGTTCAACGTCACTTGGCGGGGTAGTGTGAGCTCCTGACAGTGACTACCCTCCGTGACCACCATCATTAATACTTGCTGTAGGTCCTACGTCATCTAGAATAATTGATGTCTGGTTTGTAGAATCAGTCCAGGATCCACCCGTGAAAAAGTCTTCATATTATAAAATGTGTTGAATGAAAGGGCATGTGGGGGAAGGTCACACCCCAGTTAGCGGAGACAGGTAGTGCTATACATCTCTTGAACAGTGAGGCTGAAATACATCTTTATAGACATTTTATGATGTAATTACAGTATTTAAACAGAGTGTATAGATTCTTATTTTGGTTCAATGCAATATTTGTCAACATTCCCTGAAATTGACTTTTTGGTTGCTGTATGATAACTTTGAAGACTATCAGTATTACATTGATATATTGATATTCATTAAGTTAATCTGTGTACAGTATCAATAATGAAGACAGATTCATATTTTTAAGTGAGCGCCTTCTTGTCTCTCTTTTTATATAAACTATATATAGATAGATGGATAGGTAGATAGACAGACAGATAGATAGATAGATAGATAGATAGATAGATAGATAGATAGATAGATAGAGGCCATGTGAGTGTGAGGCTGAGACCCATATGTATATACTGTATATATATATATATATATATTCATAGAGAATGAACGGCACTCACTGTCCATAAATGCAACCACCCGGGTGCCCTCCTTCATAAGTATATAAATGGTACGGTTCTAGGGTTAGGATTACTTCTCCTGTCCTTGTAGCAAAAGAACCAGGTGGCACTCCGGGATTTTGAAAAAGTAGACAAACATGTATTGGTCACAGCAAGTGAATTAAACAAGCATAGTGGTTACACCGACGTTTCAACGCCCTGGCAGCGTTTTCCTCAAGGTGCTATGCTGCAAGTGAAAAAATACACCAAAACAAAAGTTTTGTTTTGGTGTGTTTTTTCACTTGCAGCATAGCACCTTGAGGAAAACGCTTCCAGGTTGTTGAAATGTCGGTGTAACCACTATGCTTGTTTAATTCACTTGCTGTGACCAATACATGTTTGTCTACTTTTTCAAAATCCCGGAGTGCCACCTGGTTCTTTTGCTACAAGGACAGGAGAAGTAATCCTAACCATAGACCCGTGCCATATATATATATATATATATATATATATATATATAGTCACTATATGAAGTTGAACTCGCATACTGCAATATCACAACCACTGGGGTGCTTGATCCAGAGACTAATCCAGTCCAGACTAAATCCCAAAATACATAAGTAGCTTGCAAGGAACGCACTCACCAGACTTCTCAAAAGTGAAAAGATACAGTGTTATTTTATTCCAACCTCACATATTTACAGGGTCACGGTCAACGTTCCGGTTCCACCAGAACCTTTCTCAAGACCAATGCTTCAGGCAGATGGCAGCCTGAAGCATTGGTCTTGAGAAAGGTTCCAATGGGAACCGAAACGTTGACTGTGACCCTGTAAATATGGGAGGTTGAAATAAAAGAATATCTTTTCACTTTGGAGAAGTCTGGTGAGTGCGTTCCTTGCAATATATATATATATATATATATACACACATATACATACACACATATATATATATAGTTGAGGTTTTTTTAACTATATATATATATATATATATATATATATATATATAACTAAAAAAAGGAACCAGACAGTATTTAGCAAGTAGCACACCATTATATGCAGCATACACAGTAAATAAAATCAAACCAAAGAGTCCACTTTACTGTATGTACAGTGGTATTTTAAACAGATATATACCTGTATGTCTTTAACACACTATCAGTTATAAATATTCCAGAAAAGCTTTGTCCAACTTAAAATTCTTTAAGGATATCAATTTTACTATCATTATAATATCAATATATATATTTTTAAATAATTTAAGTTTCTTCTCTTTGCATTGTGCATTGTTTAATTTGATGCCTTTTATATGCAATTATTTTACAGATATTTAATGTGGATGTTACAAATTAAATAAACCTTAATACATTGTTTTTCAATTTATTTATTTGTAGATGTCTAAAGCCAACAAGAGTTCTGTGGCGCAGTTCCTTCTGCTGGGGTTCCATGAAGTGGAAGACTTCCAGATTCCATTTTTCTTGCTTCTCATGGTGGCATATGTTACAACCATGGCTGGAAATGGTTTGATCATTGTATTGGTATCAATGAGGAACCAGTTATATTCCCCCATGTACTACTTCCTGGGTCACCTTTCTGCTTGTGATATTCTAATAAGCACAAATGTCACTCCTAAAACATTACAGGTTGTCCTAGCAGGTCGGTGTCTCATATGTGCCATGTGCTGTGCCACTCAGTTATTTTTTTTTGGTGCTTTTGCATTTACAGAATGTATTCTCCTTACTGTGATGTCCTATGACCGATATTTGGCTATTTGCGACCCACTGCACTATGCCTCCATCATGAACAACAGGCTTCCTCATTATTTGACGGCTTTGTCTTGGATGATTGGTTTTATTATTGCTCTGATTAATAATTTTATTTTAATGGAGATTAACTTTTGTGGTCCAAATATCATCGATCATTACTTTTGTGATGTACCTCCTCTCTTGGAACTCTCATGTTCAGACACATCACTTATGGAAAATGCAATCTCTTCAATTACCATAATTGGTCTTCTCCAGCTATGTTTTGTCATAGTAACATACATCTGCATCTTCATATCTATTATCCGGATATCTTCCTCTACTGGTAGGCAGAAGGCATTTTCAACTTGCAGCTCCCACTTGACTGTGGTCTGTATGTATTATGGGACTTTAATATCCATAAATATAACTCCATCAAGAGGTTACTCCCTGAATTTGAAGAAATATTTATCTCTGTTAAACACTGTATTGACTCCACTGTTGAACCCATTGATCTACTCTCTAAGGAACAATGACATCAAGAAAGCCATTGGCAGGATAAGGTCCACAAGAGTTGCTCTAAGAATTCATTGAAAGTACATACAGTCCTGTAATCTCTAAACTGTATGGAATTAGAAATTAAAGAATTTATTGTTGCTATGTGTATAATTTAATCAACTACAAAAAAATATAAATCAACAATAAATACTTTATTATCTTTACTTTAAAATATAACCAAGGGTGTATCTGCAGTAGGTGTGACTGCTATTGGGCCTGGCTGCCTCCAGGTCATTTCACCCCTCCCCCTTTACCAATTTGCGCTGCCAAGTGGGACATTTCCCCAGTGAACTACATAGAGTGGTGGGTGCTCACCTTCAGAGTCTGGTTTACCGGATGGCTCTGTCTCTCCTCACTGATGCTGGGAGGAGATGCGTCTATGGTCCGGGGATCTCATAGCAGGTTAAGTACATTCATGTATCCTCCTAGCATCATTCAGGAGAGATGGATTCAGCCGGTAGAGTAGATGTGACTGTTGTACAGCAGTTCACTGTTAAGAAAGACAAACAGTCAACAGGCTCTGAAGGTGAGAACCCACACTCTCTGTGTAGTCCCCTTGTTGGGGGACCTGTGATAATTAGGGGTCCTGTGGTAATAGGTATAGCTAAGCTCCTGATTATCACCAAAGAAACACTGGTGATAATGATACTAGTTAAAACTTTTTTACAAGACAATACAATTATTAATTGTAATTTTTAGCCCTATAGCCGTGTATTTGCATAACATTTAACTGTTAGATGGTTGGACTTTTGTGTGTGTGTTTGTGCGGGTGGTTACAATGGGGTATTTTGCTTTTAAAAACATTACCCTTTTAAATTTTAGAGTGAAAGTCTGCAGTAAACGGTAACTAGTACAAATACCAATATCAAAAACTTAATTATAATTATTTAATGTTAGCTCAGAAAAAGCATGGTAAAAATATGGCATACCTATAATTTATAGGTTTTGTACATATGCAGAGGGAACTCTATTTTCAGCTGCATTTTATGCACCAAACAGTAGGCATAAGTGCAGTTACTGGCAATGAAGGATAGTCTTGCAGGCAAAGGGCTGGGGACAATGACAGGTCGCATTACATGAATTTGACTCAGGATATGGGTGGATCGCTGGAGTTTTCTGTAATTGTGTCCTCATTTCGTGCAACTCAGAATCATTCCTATTGTGTCAAGCACACAAGCCTACCCATGTTATGGAGCAAATTGTGATTGGGGACAGCAGGTGGAAAATAATGTCTTATTCTACAAGAGATATGTCACGGTGTTGGGCTTGGAATGTCAGTGGACGGTATGCTAGTGATCAGAATACAGACCGCAGCATCCCGATGATCAGAATCCCAACAAGAAAAGTTAAGTACACTTACCTTACCCCAATGGCCACCTAACCCTAACTCTTCCTTCTAGTAGTCTAAACCTATCCTTCCCCCCTGCAGCCTAACCCAAACTATCCCAATGGTGCCAAAACCTAACCTCCCTACCCATAACCTAACCCAAACCTTTTGCCACCTGCAGCTAACCCTAACCATCCCATGGGGTGCCTGAACCTAACCCCCCCGACCATAGCTTAACCCTATCCCCCCAGGAATCCAGTGCCGGCATTCTGATCAGTGACAGGGGATTCCGGATTCGGTATATTGACAGCTGGGATCTTGACCACCAGGATCCTGACTGAATCACATCTCATGGGCTAGTGATGATAATAATGATGTACTGTATATGTAAGGGGTCTGGGACTCCAACAAAAAGGTCGACACACCTTAGGTCAACGCCAATTGGTCGACACGTCTTAGGTCAACATGGACAAATGTCGACAGGAACAAGGTCGACATGGAAAAAGGTCGACATGAGTTTTTTATGTTTTTTTGTGTCATTTTCTTTGTAGAGTGACGGGGAACCCCAATTAGTGCACCGCGTCCCCTCGCATGGCTCGCTTCGCTCGCCATGCTTCGGGCATGGTGCCTTCGCTCCGCTCCGCTTTGCTTGGCACAGATTACCGTTTCAATCATAGTCCACGTGGATCGTTAAGTATGAGAAGGTTTCAAAAATTTTTTTAAATGCATGTCGACCTTTTTCCATGTCGACCTTGTTCATGTCGACCTTTTTGTCCATGTTGACATTTTGCCCATGTCGACCTAAGGTGTGTCGACCAATTGGTGTCGACCTAAGGTGTGTTGACCTTTTTGTTGTCGACCTGGAGTCCGGATACCATATGTAAGTGGATGCACATAATATTACTGTGTCTATTACATATTGATATGCGCTATGGAGCTAAGACTCTTTCTATACTGACATATAAAATGCCTATCTAAGCCTGTGCATATGTTGTGTGATTGTGAATAATAAGCACCGGTAGTCAACTTATATTACTGTATGGGGGTTATGTTTAGGCAATAACGGGGAGGTTAGGGTTAGGCTACGGTAAGGGAGGGTTAGGGGGTAGGGAGGGGATGTAGAATACTTACCTCACCCCTGTTGGGATGACGGCGTCGGTATTGTGACCATCAGCATCCCATCCACCATGATTGCATACCGATTACCTATAGCAGGGGTGGGGAACCTTTGGCTATCCAGTTGTGGTTGAACTACACATACCAGCATGCCTTTCTACAGTTTTGCTACTTGACCATGCTAAAACTGTTGCAGGGTGTGCTGGGATGTGTAGTTCCATAACAGCTGGAGTGCCACAGGTTTCCCACCCCTGGCCTATAGTCTATAGAATGGACCAGTTGTGGGAGTTATGTCTGGTAGCTCTGTTTGTATTGCCTTACCTTGATTCATTCTCATGCAGATGAGATAATGCATGCTTTCTTTTCTGCCCTGCATGAGAATCCCAATGCTCACCAGTAGTTCCCAATCATTCTACACATGCTTTCTCCTTTTCCATGGGTCATTGCCAGTGCTGCTTCAGCTAGTGCTAGAAGGAATGATTTGGGAGCCACTGGAAGTTGCACTTTCATTTGATTACAGTCATTATCATCGAATGCAGCTCTTATTTTTCTGTCTCATTAGAATTTTTTTTTCTTTGTTTGAAAAATTGTTGTGAAACATTTAACAACTTATCCTAAAAAAAAATTCTAAACATGTGATAAGCTTTCAGACCTAGAACCTCAATGTTCACTTACAGTATTTGAGATAACAGAACGTCTAACTAGAGACAGTATAACACATCAAAAATTACTAAAATATAGTTCCCCAGTTAATGAGTAATGCACATTGGGCCTAATTCAAGGATGATTTCAAATACAAACTCTTCCTCTAATGGGCAAAACCATGTGTACTGCAGGTGGGGCAGATGTAACATGTGCAGAGAGAGTGAGATTTGGGTGGGGTGTGTTAAAACTGAAATCTTAATTGCAGTTTAAAAATAAAGCAGACAGTATTTACCCTTCACAGTAACAATATAACTAGAGATGAACGGGTTCGGTTCTCTGAGAACCGAACCCTACCGGACTTTGCTTCCAATTCAGTTCCGAGCCTGGCTCGGGTTTTCCCGCCTGACTCAGAAACCCGAAAGCGGCAAAACGTCATCATCCCGCTGTTGGATTCTCACGGGATTTGGATTCCATATAACGAGCCGCACGTCGCGCCCATTTTCACTCCAGTCTCAGAGAGTGTATTGAGAGGACATGTCCTCAGTGTTCAGTGTCTGTGTGGGGGCGGGAAAGTGGGGTGGCGAGTCTTGTGCTGCTCAGTCCAGTCCAGTGTAGTCAGTGTATTGTGCTGCATCAGTCCAGCCGGTCACAGTTTTGGTGTTCTCTGCTGCCATATATCCAGTGTAGCTGTTTAAAGTGGTGCTGTGTTGTGCTGCATCAGACCAGTGGTAGTGTCCTGTCTCATCAGTCATTCCAGTGATGATATACACTGCTGCTATATGTCCACTGCTGCCGTATAATAATTAAAACAACCACAAGTCCTTTAAAGTGTTACTGTGTTTGTGCTGCATCAGACCAGTGGTAGTGTCCTGTCTCTTCAGTCATTCCAGTGACGAGTTAGTCACAGTGGTATATGCTTCTGTTATATGTCCACTGCTGCCGTATAATAATAATAATAATAATAATAATAATAACAACCACCACAAGTCCCTTACAGTGTTGTTGTGCTGCATCAGACCAGTGGTAGTGTCCTGTCTCATCAGTCATTCCAGTTATTCCTGTGCTGCATATTGTCTCATATAACTCCCCAAAAATAATGGAGAACAAAAATTTTGAGTATAAAATAGGGAAAGATCAAGAAGAACCACTTCTTCCTAGTGCTGAAGCTGCTACCACTAGCCTTGACATTGATGCTGAAATGCCATCAACGTCGTCTGCAAAGGCCGATGACCAATGTGATAGTAGAGGGCATGTAAAATCCAAAAAGCCAAAGTTCAGTAAAAAGAACCAAAAAAAGAAATTTAAATCATCTGAGGAGAAACGTAAACTTGCCAATATGCCATTTATGACACGGAGTGGCAAGGAACGGCTGAGGCCCTGGCCTATGTTAATGGCTAGTGGTTCAGCTTCACATGACAATGGAAGCCCTCATCCTCCAGCTAGAAAAATTAAAAGAGTTAAGCTGGAAAGAGCACAGAGAAGAACTGTGCGTTCTGAGATGATATCACAAATTCCCAAGTAAAGTCCAAGTGAGTCGGCAGTTGTGATGCCTGACCTTCCCAGCACTGGACAGGAAGAGGTGGCTCTTTCTGCCATTTGCACACCCCCTGCAAATGCTGAAAGGAGCACCCACAGTCCAGTTCCTGATATTCAAATTGAAGATGTCACTGTTGAAGTACACCAGGATGAGGATATGGGTTAAGCTGGTGCTGAGGAGGAAGTTGACAATGAGGATTCTGATGGTGATTTGGTTTGTTTAAGTCAGGCACCATGGGAGACACCTGTTGTCCTTGGGACGAAGAAGCCCATTGTGATGCCTGGGCAAACTACCAAAAAAGCCACCTCTACGGTGTGGAATTATTTCTCCACAAATCCGGACAACAGATGTCAAGCTATCTGTTGCCTCTCTCAATCTGTAATATGTAGGGGTAAGGATGTTAACCACCCAGTAACATCCTACCTTATATGTCACCTGCTGCGCATTCATCAGATGTCAGTGTCAAGTTTTGAAACTTTGGGTAAGAGCGTAAGTAGTCCACTGACGCCTAAATCCCTTCTTCCTCCTTTACCCAAGCTCCTGCAAGCCACACCACCAACTCCCTCAACGTCAACTTCCTCCTCAGTCAGGAACATCCGTAGTCCTGTTGGCCGTGTCACTATCAAGACTGAGGAGTCCTCTCCTAACCGGGATTCCTCCCTAGGATCCTTGAGTGGTACTGCTGTTGTTGCTGCTGCTGGGAGTCGATCGTCCTCCCAAAGTGGAAGTCGGAAGACCACTTGTACTACTTCCAGTAAGCAATTGACTGTCCAACAGTCCTTTGTGAGGAAGATGAAATATGACAGCAGTCATCCTTTTGCAAAGTGGTTAACTGAGGCCTTGACAGCTATGTTGGTGTTAAAGGTGCATCCGGTATCCACCATTAGTTCAGTGGGACTTAGAGAATTGTTTGAGGTACTGTGTCCTCAGTATCAAATCTCATCTAGGTTCCTCTTCTCTAGGCAGGCGATACCAAGAATGTACACAGACGTGAGAAAAAGAGTCACCAGTGTCCTACAAAATGCGGTTGTATCCAGTGTCCACTTAACCACAGACATGTGGACAAGTGGAACAGGGCAGACTAAGGACTGTATGACTTTAATAGCCCACTAAGTAGATGTATGGCCTACCGCAGCAACAACAGCAGCGGCAGTAGCAGCATCTCGCAAACGCCAACTCATTCCTAGGCAGGCTACGATATGTATCACCGCTTTCCTTAAGCGGCACACAGCTGACAACCTCTTACAGAAACTAAGGAACATCATCGCAGAATGGCTTACCCCAGTTGGACTTTGCAGGGGATTTGTGATATCGGACAACGCCACCAATATTGCGTGTGCATTACATCTGGGCAAATTCCAGCATGTCCCATGTTTTGCACATACAATTAATTAAAAATGACAGGGGTGTGCAGAAGATGCTGTCGGTGGCCCGAAAAATTGCGGGCCACTTTCGGCATTCTGCAACTGTGTGCCGAAGTCTGGAGCACCAGCAAACACTCCTGAACCAACCCCGCCATCAACTGAAGCAAGAGGTGGTAACGAGGTAGAATTCAACACTCTATATGCTTCAGAGTATGGAGGAGCAGCAAAAGGTCATTCAAGCCCATACATCCACCTACAATATAGGCAAAGGAGGGGTAATGCACCTGACTCAAGCGCAGTGGAGAATGATTTCCATCTTGTGCAAGGTTCTCCAACCCTTCGAACTTGCCACATCTGAAGTCAGTTCAGATACTGCCAGCTTGAGTCAGGTCATTCCCCTCATCAGGCTTTTGCAGAAGCAGTTGGAGAAATTGAAGAAGGAGCTAAGACAGAGCGATTTCGCACAGTATATGGGACTTGTGGATGGAGCCCTTCATTTGCTTTATCAGGATTCAAGGGTGGTCAATCTGTTGAAATCAGAGCACTACAATTTGGCCACCGTGCTCAATTCTAGGTTTAAAGCCTATGTTGTATCTCTCTTTCCAGCAGACACAAGAGTGCAGAAGTGCAAAGACCTGCTGGCTAGTAAATTGCCAACTCAAGCAGAATGTGACCCGTCAACAACTCCTCCTTCAATTTCTCCAGCATCTGGGGCTACAAGGAAAAGGATAAGATTTCCTAGCCCACCCGCTGGCAGTTATGCAGGGCAGTCAGGAGCGAAAGCTGACATCTGGTCTGACTGAAGGACCTGTTAATGATTACTGACATGTCTACTGTCACTGCATATGATTCTGTCACCATTGAAAGAATGGTATTGGATTATATGAGTGACATCATCCAAGTAGGCATGTCAGACAGTCCGTATGTATACTGGCAGGAAAAAGAGGCAATTTGGATGCCCTTGCACAAATTGGCTTTATTTTACTTAAGTTGCCCCCACTCCAATGTGTACTCCGAAAGAGTGTTTAGTGCAGCCGGTAACCTTGTCAGCGATCGGCGTAGGAGGTTACTTCCACTAAATGTGGAGAAGATGATGTTCATCAAAATTAATTATAAATTTCTGCGGGAAGACCTTTACCAGCAATTGCCTCCGGAAAGTACACAGGAACCTGTGATGGTGTATTCCAGTGGGGATGAATTAATATTCTGTGAGTAGGAGGATTTACGCAGTGAAATGGGTGAGGAATCGGAGGATGAGGATGAGGTCGACATCTTGTCGATTGATTCTTTTTTGGTGGGGGCCCGAACAAACCAGTCATTTCAGCCACAGTCATGTGGCAGACCCTGTCACTGAAATGATTGGTTTGTTAAAGTGTGCATGTCCTGTTTATACAACATAAGGGTGGGTAGGAGGGCCCAAGGACAATTCCATCTTGCACCTCTTTTTCTTCTTTGCATCATGTGCTGTTTGGGGACTTTTTTTTAATTGCCATCCTGTCTGTAACTGCAGTGCCACTCCCAGATGGGCCAGTTGTTTGTGCCGCACACTTGTGTCGCTTAGCTTGGCCATCCAGCTACCTCATTGCACCTCTTTTTCATCTATGCATCATTTGCTGTTTGGGTCTATTTTTTAAATCTGCCATCCTTTCTGCTACTGCAGTACCACTCCTAGATGGGCCAGGTGTTTGTTTCACACACTTGTGTCGCTTAGCTTAGTCATGCAGCTACCTCATTGCACCTCTTTTTCTTCTTTGCATCATGTGCTGTTTGGGGACTTGTTTTTGAATAGTGCCATCTTGTCTGCAACTGCAGTGCCACTCCTAGATTGACCAGGTGTTTGTACCGCACACTTGTGTTGCTTAGCCTAGCCCTAAGCCACCTCGGTGCAACTTTTAGGGCTAAAACCAATATTGTGAGGTGTGAGGCGTTATTGATGTTAATAATACAGTAGGAGCAAAATTACCCCTAAATTCTGTGATTTTAGCTTTTTTTATGTTTTTTTCAAAAATCTTCCAGATCTAAAAGCAAAACACAAAAGGGTGGTTTTGGCAAAACCAAGCCAAAACCAAAACCTGAAAATGGAATTAGAACCAAAACCAAAACACAAAACACGAAAAGTGCCTGCCGCACATCTCTAAATATAATCCACCCAAATCTAAATATCTCTGCAAATGTTTTATCTGCCACAACTGTAGTGCACATGGTTTTGCCCATTAGAGGAAGATTTTGCTTTTGCAGTCATCCTTCAATTAGTCCCATAATGTAAATAATAAAGATCTATGCTTATATTGTTCTTGTTTTCCAAAGCAAAAAATAGATTAATACAGTTTAGCAATTATTTATTCCTGATTGTAATTATAAAACCTAAAATTCTGTTGCTATCATTCAAAAAATCAGCATTATTGACAGTTATAGCTGCACTGAGGAAACAAAGAAAATAACAAAACCCAGAACATGTTACCAAAACGCTTGTAATACTCTCTAGAGTCTTTTACATTGTTCATATTGACACATTTTTAATTACCAGTTTCAATTATTCATTCAATGTAAACATGTGTAGATATATGTTGTATAAAGGGTTTAATTAACCAATATCAAAGAAAAAAAAATGAAAAGTTAGGTGACGTGCCAAGATCTAAGATGGTGAAATAAGTAATTAGTAGAGATGTGTGAGAATAAAATATAAAAGTGATAAAGGTTTTTTTAAAAAAGTGGATGAATTAGTAAAATTCAAAATGCACCACAAACAAATACCAATTATTGTAGGTGACAGAAGACCTGTGCGCTAAAGGTTTGAAATCACCTAAAGTATGACAGCATATGTAAACAATTTTTGACTTATATCAAAGTAGTTCAGATTTGTTTATTGAGTTTCACTCCCATTAATCAGACGTGCATGGGCATATATAAATAAGAAAAGAAAAAGAAAAAAATGCTCCACATGGTGAAATACCATCAGATATTAAGGTATAAATATACGAAGGGTGTCACAATAAACAATGCGATTGATCCCTTCTTTATCCACAAATAATAGATAACGGAGGCTTTACCAGATAGCTGTATTTTTCAAACATGTAGTTATACACTCTTGGTGGGATATTTTTCAGAATCGGTACCAAAGTTCCTGATTATAGTGCAAATTGCCCTGACGAAGAGCTTCAGGCTCGATATGCGTTGGCTTGTGACAGGAAACTTTGGGACTGAATCTGAAAAATATCCCACCAAGAGTGTATAACTACATGTTTGAAAAATACAGCTATCTGGTAAAGCCTCCATTATCTATTATTTGTGGATAAAGAAGGGATCAATCGCATTGTTTATTGTGACACCCTTCGTATATTTATACCTTAATATCTGATAGTATTTCACCATGTGGAGCATTTTTTTCTTTTTCTTTTCTTATTTATATATGCCCATGCACGTCTGATTAATGGGAGTGAAACTCAATAAGCAAATCTGAACTACTTTGAGATCAGTAAAAATTTTTTACTTATGCTGTCACACTTCAAACCTTTAGCGCGCAGGTCTTCTGTCACCTATAATTTTGCTTTTCATATTTACCTCTGGTGAATGGTTTACTGTAATCTCCTCCTGACTGGCATTCCTGACAAACACCTCTCTCCACTCCAATCTATCCTCAATGCTGCTGCCTGGCTCATTTTCCTCACCAAACGCACTACGTCTACCTCTCCTCTCTTACTAGACCTTCACTGGCTTCCCTTCCCTTTCAGAATCCATTTCAAGCTTTTCACACTCGCTTACAAAGCCCTCACCCACTCCTCTCCATCTACATCTCTGACCTTATATCTCTTTACACTCCCACCCGTCCTCTTCACTCTGCTAATGCACGCCAACTCTCCTGTCTACTGATTACCTCCTCCCACTCCTACCTCCAAGATTGTTAATGTGCTGCACCACTTCTCTGGAATTCCCTACCTCTCCCTCTCAGACTCTCCACCTCTCTACAAAACTTCAAACGGGCTCTCAAGACTCACTTCTTCACCAAACCCAGCCAAATCTCATCTCCCATCTGTGTCAACCCTGTCTGTCTACCCCTCCCCTATAGAATGTAAGCTCTCACGAGCAGGGCCCTCTTCCCTCATGTGCTTATCCTTTCTTACTTTAATAATCTTCAACTGCATCAACTCCAGTAGTCTTCAGCCACCTGATACTTATTCCAGTGTCATCTGCTGATGTAACTATGTTTATTTACCCTGTACTTGTCCTATACTGTCATCAACTGTAAGTTGCTGTTTTCCTGTTTGATTATTTATGTACTCTGTAATTGGGTGTAGTGGAACCCTTGTGGCGCCATATAAATAAAGGATAATAATAATAATAATAATAATAATAATAACCAAGACAGAACAGCAGCGGCTTTATCTTTGCGCCAATAGGGTATCTCCGCACATTTTTTCTGTTACAAATGCCAATTATTGATTGATCAAAACATATTTTTTCTTATTACAATATCTTAATATAGGGAAGGCAAATCAATGTAACATGATATCGCAGATCAATAGCCTATGATCGTATGTGTCTGAACATCTGCTGTCTCCCATTTGCTAGGCAGTGAACGGGAGATGATAGCGATCGAACTCTGACACAGAGTAAAAAAGACATCTGCTGTTAAGGTCCATGTGGCTAATTACCTCCTAATGAGCCAGCAGTGCAGGAGAGTGCAAGAGAATAGAGACAGAGTACACCTAATGAAAATACAGTAAATGATGAGATAATGTAACAGTCAGCACTGATCAGGGTTCATGGTGCATGGGGGATCCCATCTGTGCACAAAGGTGCACCATCCTTGTAGACTAATATGCATTTTGATTGGGGGGTGTTTAAAGCTCAACTAACTGCTGGCCTCTCAGGTATCCATTATGCATCATTCTCAGGGACAGCAAGGGTCCCTTGTGGCATCAAGTGGGGGAGTTGATATCCCTTATTATGCTCTCCCACTACTGCTGCTTATGGCATGTCTAGAGTAAGTCAATCCTTTAGCATTTACTAGTTCCAGGCACCCAAGTAGTTTGGTCTGCTGTCTGGGTGGGAATAGAGTATAGAATGGATGTATTAACTGTGCAGACTGTGTCCTTCACCTGCACTGAGGGACATCCATATTTGGGTTTGCTAGTGCAAATACCTTACTTAATTCAGATCTGATCGCAGCAGCAATTTGTTAGCAAATATACATTACCATGTGCACAGGGCCGGATTAAGCCTTGGGGGTGCCTGGGGCACTTAAGACAGGAGGGCACGATGGAAGGTGTGGGGATGAATAGTAAATTGTGCATACTTCCTGACATGTCCCATTCCAGGAGGGACAAAATGCTCTCTACCTGGACTTCCCGCCTAATATATAATTGGTGTCACCTGTGTTTAACTATTTAATTGATAAGAAAGGTATTTCAACACAAGTGATTGTAATCATAAATAAAGAAGGAAGTCCAGGTAGAGAGCATGTTGTCCCTCCTGGAATAGGTCATGGTGGGAGGTATAGATTGTGTATATTCTATTTAAACCAATGATGTATATTAGTTTTAACTAATAGTTTAATAATGCCTGGGTAATGTTTATGGCTCCACCGAATTGAAAGACAATTATTTTATAAACTCTTTTTGTTGTGGAACAAAGACAACTTCTCCTTAAAATACACATAGAAAAATAAAATCATTTATCTCGTCACATGCAAGAATAGCAGCAACCTCTGTATTACTTACACACTGGGACAGGACTCAGAAGGACTCTCTGTGTGTGTCTCTATCTCTAGACCCAAAAGTTTTAGTTGTATAACAGTTTAAACAGGACTCAGACACCCAGGCGTGGAGGAGGAGAAGCTGGGATACCTGTGTCACAGCTCTCTCCACCCTCCTATCTCTCCTCTGGTCAAATAGCTGTCAGTAGCTCATAAAACATGATATTCCTGTGTCTTTGCCTGCACTGCATACTGTCCTGCTCGCATTCTGGCTGCTGGTTCTGCTGCTGCTTAAGAGGGAAAGCTAGTGATGTTAGTGTGCTCTGGCTGGGGGGGCCCATTGACAAAGGGGGGCCCAGGGTACAGTATGCCCTGCATCCCCCCCTTAATCTGGCTATGCATGTGCACAGCAGGAGGGGCAGATATAACATTTACAGAGAAAGTTAGATTTGGGTGGGTTATATTGTTTCTGTGCAGGGTAAATACTGGCTGTTTTATTTTTACACAGCAATTTAGATTTCAGTTTGAACACACCCCACCCAAATCTCTCATTGCACATGTTATATCTGCCCCCTGCAGTGCACATGGTTTTGTCCAATAGCTAAAAATTTTGCTGCTGCGATCAGATATAAATTACCCCCATTGTTAGGATTGGGGTAAAAATAATGCCACACCCAAAAGGGTGCCTTTTTTGGTCTTCTGCCCAAGCATTGCAATGGCTTTCTTTTTATCATGGTCAACAACCGCAGCCAGTGGTGGCTGACGTACACAAATAACATCATCAACATCCTCAGTGTCAGATAATAGTAGTACTCACATATCCCCCTCTTCCTGTTCCACTTCCACACAAGCGTCCTCAATTTCTATGATGTCCACCTCATCATAACAGTCTTTTCTTGTACTGCTCCCCACATGTGCAGATGGTGCAGAAATGACAGAAGGAGTTGAAAGAGGCTTCTATATGAGGACAGTGTGAGCAATATCAGACCTACACATAGCTAATGTGGACACCCACAAATGTTCCTATATAATGTCTGATTCTGAATGCACATTTTGGCTTGCTGCCTCTGCAGCTAACTTTCCTTTTGATTCTTTTCTTTACCGCTGTAAATTGTAATCATTTTACATGCCCTGACTTAAGCCCTCTGTGCCTCTGGGCTTGTAATGTCATGACAGCTGGCAGCACCTGCACCACTAGTATGTGTTTCCTGCTCTCTTACCAATTGTTTGTCCTCCATATCTATCCACAAACACAAATTAAGTGGGTTATAGCACACACCTTAATTTGTACAAAAAATGTAACACCTCAAGTGTGGCACAATACGTGTATGAGGCAGAAATAGTAATCAAACACTGCGGTTTAATATCACCAACAGTGTGGCACAATACATTTATTCAGAGATAGTAATCGAACACTACAGTTTAAATTCACAAACTGTGTCCCACAATATGTGCATGAGTAGGAAATAAAATATATTACTGTGGTACCACCTTCACCCATGGCGTCACACAATATGTGTATGAGTACAAAATAAAATATACTACACTGTGGTTGACCTTCACCCACAGCATTACACAATACATGTATGCATCAGAAATTGTAATTTACGCACAATACCAGTATGAGTATGAAATAATAATATATTTCAGTGTCATAGTACTAAAAATAAAATAAAAATTGTATAGTACACTAGTGTACAGCACAAATATATGTATATTTTTTATAAATATATTTTTAGGCTTTTTGTTTTTAACTTTTATCATTTTAATTTAACAATGGGGCGTAACCCCTGGATGGACGGACAATTCACTCCTTTCAGATACAGTAGACATAGCACCACTGGACTGATACAGCAGACAGAGCACCCCTGGACAAATGCAGCAGACAGAGCACCCCTGGACTTATACAGCAGACTCAGCAACCCTGGACATATACAGCAGACAGGACACCCCTGGACATATACAGCAGACAGAGCACCCCTGGACAAATGCAGCAGCCAGGGCACCCCTGGACTGATAAAGCAGACAGGACACCCCTGGACATATACAGCAGACAGAGTACCCCTGGACATATACAGCAGACCTAGCACCCCTGGACTGATACAGCAGACAAAGCACCCCTGGACTTATACAGCAGACTCAGCACCCCTGGACAGATAAATCAGACAGTAGACCCTGCCTGGACTGGTACAGCAGACTCAGAACCCCTGGACAGATAAATCAGACAGTAGACCCTGCCTGGACTGGTACAGCAGACTCAGAACCCCTGGAATGATACAGCAGACAGAGTTCCCCTTTACTGATATAAAAGAGATAGCATCTGCCCCATGCCAGACAACACAGTACTTAGATGGACACTCCATCCAATACACTCTCCACAGCCGGAGTGAAGATGGCACCAATCACCGGGGACCGTTAAAGAATCCAATACCCGAAACAGCAGGATGATGATGTTCGGCCTCAAATTGGGATCCAAGTAAGGCAGGAAGTCTTGAGCCAGACTCAGATCCTGACTCAAATCCCAAAGTTTGGGTGGGTCCAGTTCTCTGAGAACCGGACCAGCTCATCTCTACTTTAATTAAACATTTTTATATTATACTTTGTATGTGCATTGACACATCCTGCATGTGAACCGCTGAGGGACAAAATAACAGCTGCAAAGAAACCGCTGAAGTACAAGATTACGTATTTTTCTGGAAAGATATACTATACAACAGTGCCTTGGGATCAAAAGAAGCCTACAAGATCAGTAGTGAAGTTAAAAGATCTACAGAAACCAGATAGATGGAACAGAAGTGGAATGGTGAATATTTTTCTGGAACTTAAACGCGCACCTTTATTACCTGTATTTGTGTACTATGTACAATTTCACCAGGAACTGCTTCTGGCTTTCGCACACTAAGAAGTCTATGTACTAAGCCTTGGAGAGAGATAAAGTGCACAGAGATAAAGCACCAGCCAATGAGCTCCTAACTGCCATGTCAAGGTGCGCACAGCAAAAAAAATGGGTGTGGCCACATGGAGAGTGGCCAATGAAGATGTGGGTGTGATACACATATGGGGTCCAGATACACATATAACCCCAATAGTGCCAGATACAAATATGCCCCACAGTGCAAAATACACATATGCCCCCACATTGCCAGATATGCTTCCACAGTGGCAGATACTTATATGCCACCACACTGCCTTATATAATCCCACCGTGCCAGATATACATATGCACCCACTATACCAGATACACACATGCTCCTAGTGCCTGATATGCTCTCACAGTGCCTGATGCACATACAGTATCCCTCACAGTGCCAGTTACACAAATGCCCCATAGTGCCAGATACATATTACCCTACAGTGCCAGATATACATTACCCCACAGTGTCAGATACACATTACCACAGAGTGCCAGATACACATTACCGCACAGTGCCAGATACACATTGCCCCACAGTGCCAGATTTGCTCCCACAATGCCAGATACACATATGCCCTCACAGTGCCAGATACACCCCCACTGTGCCAAATACACAAATGCCTCCAGTGTCAGATATGCTCCTACAGTGCCAGATACACATATGCCCCAACAGTGCCTGATATGCCCCCACCGTGCAAGATACACATATGCCCCCAGTGCCAGACATGCTCCTACAGTGCCTGATATGCCCCACAGGGCCATATACACATATGTCCCACAGTGCCAGATACACAAATGCCCCTAGCAGTGCCATATATGCCCCCACAGTGCCAGATGTGCTCCCACAGTGCAAGATACACATATGCCCCCACTGTGCCATGTACACCCCCCACTGTGCCAGATAGACATATGTCACAGTGCCAGATATGCTCCAACAGTGCCAAATACACATATGCTCCACAGTGCCAGATTCACATATGCCCCACAGTGCCAGATATGCTCCCACAGTGCAAGATACACATATGCCTTCACAGTGCCAGATAAACCCCCACTGTGCCAGATACACATATGCCTCCAGTGCCAGATATGCTCCCACAGTGCCAGATACACATATGCCCTCACTGTGCCAGATATGCTCCCACAGTGCCAGACACACATATGCCATCACAGTGCCAGATACACCCCCACTGTACCAGATACACATATGCCTCCAGTGACAGATATGCTCCTACAAAGCCATATACACATTGCCCCACAGTGCCAGATACATGTTGCCCCACAGTGCCAGATACACATTACCCCACAGTGCATATGTCCCCCCATGCTGCTCACTGCTGCTTCTGTTGTTGCTGCTGTGGGAAGGGAGGAGAGCACAGTGCAGCACCTCTCCTGCCCTTTAATGCTCAGTGAAGTTAGTCCGGTCTCCGGCGGTGGGTATCACAAGAGTTACCGGTTCGTTAGCCAATCAGAGCTTGTGGACCTGCACCAAATCAGGAGCTGCAGCTGCCTGTCCATGAGCTCCGATTGGCTAACAAACCAGCTCCTCATTTGAGATTCACACTGCAACCGCCGCCAGAGACCGGACTTCACTGAGCATTGAGGAGCAGGAGAGGCGCTGCTCTGCGTTCTCCTCCCCTCACATAGCAGTGGCTGCAGGTATGGCGGTCGCCCCGACTGGTAATATCTTACTGGTATGCATTACCGCCCCGTACCACCATACTTGCAGCACTGGGCAACATAAGAAAAAAAAGTCACAACATGCAGTACTCCACCAAATAGCCCAAACGAATGGCAATACAGTGGATGGTAAACACATTATACCTCATCTACTAGTACTGTACTTATAAATAGCATGTGGATAATATAACACAGGCTTTTTGTCTTGCAAGGATCAACACCGCTGGTTGCCTTTCATCCATCTTTAAACCGTGCGCAGGAGCCCGGTTTTAACTACTGCAGTCAGGAACATTCGCACTGCAGCTTTCATCTCTACAGCCCCAGTCGTCCATTTCTAGCTGGGGAGGTAGAAGTTACAGGTGCCGTTCCCTCCTAGCCCGGCGCAGACCGGTACACGGAGTTCACACCAGGTGTCTGCTTTACTAAAGACAGGCCGTTGGCTGGCCGAATACACCCAGACCAATCATCTCATTAACTCCGGAATACCAGCTCATAGCCTCCGTTTGGAAAGCGCGGAGGTACCGGAGGTGGTGTGGATCAGCGGGGACGGCATATCGGGACTCCTGGCACGGTGCGGCATTAATTGCATCCGCTGAGGCTCTGGTGGGTGTCTCTGTTCAGATAACGGGACGACACCAGGGAGCAGGGACAGAATAAGCTCCTACCCAGCGGAGGACTGTGCATTTAAAAATATTCTTCCTGCACCAGCTGTTTATTGCCATGGATTTGTGATATATGCAATCCTCTCAAAACATACAGCCGTGAGTGATTCTTGTTTAGATTAAGCATTTAACAGCTTTCTTTATATTTTTGTGCACATATTGAACCCAGTACGTTTTATGACCTTCCAGGTGTCATTAATAATTAATCGTATGCAAATAAGATTATTTATTATTGATGTTTTTTATAATTTGATTACGAAGTTACAATACAGTGCATATTTATATCATTGTGATATTTTAATATTGTTTTTTACCCCCGGAGGTTGTTGTAATTTATACATTTTATATAAATAAATGTTCTCAACTTTCTGATTGTCAAGCGCCACTTGTTATTTGTTTGTTGGTATGCATTACCGCCCCGTACCACCATACTTGCAGCACTGGGCAACATAAGAAAAAAAAGTCACAACATGCAGTACTCCACCAAATAGCCCAAACTAATGGCAATACAGTGGATGGTAAACACATTATACCTCATCTACTAGTACTGTACTTATAAATAGCATGTGGATAATATAACACACACATACAATATTACAAAATTTCAAAGCACAGAGAAAAAGAAGAAAGAAGAGAAAACAATGTTTCCAGTGACTAATAAATGAATAAAAGCTATTTTTTAACTTATCTAAAATTACATTATGTATTTTTTTACATATGCAAAGAATTAAAAAACATGTATTAAAGTGAAAAGAAGTATATAACAATGTGATCAACAAGAAAAAAGAATATTAAATTAGATTAAAAAACATGCGTGTCTTTTATTTGCCTGTTATATGGTATTATAGCAAAGGGTCATTTTTATTTCTACTTCAATGAGTGTTATCATTTATTATGAAGCTTCTGTTAGAATGAATACTGTTAGCTCATTCAGATACATATACTGTATATATAATTCTATATATTTAGATTCTTGACAGGTTACCAAAGGGCTTGATATATTAGTTGATACACTTTGATGGAATGTATCTATTTAGTAACAAAAAGCAGACTGTAAATGTCTGTATGTTTTAAGGGGTCGATTTACTAAGCCTTGGATGGAAATAAAGTCGACGGAGACAAAGTCCCAGCCAATCGGTTCCTAACTGTCATATCACAGGCTGGGTTTGAAAAATGGCAGTTAGAATCTGATTGGCTAGTACTTTATCTCCATCTACTTTATCTCCGTCCAAGTCTTAGAAAATAGACCCCTAAGTGTGTTAACACAGCCTGAGACCCTGTAGGAAGAGAAGAGAAGAGGAGAATTGGAATCAACGCACCAATAACATACAGACAATTACAGACAACGCACCTAAAATATACAAACAATTACAGTCTGCTTTTTTGTTACTAAACAGATGCATAATTTAACGTGTATTGGTTGCACCATTGTAGCTTTCACCAGCCGTATGATAGGTGCAGATCATCTGTCTATGGCCTCCAATGTGAGAGGTTTAACGTCTTCATATGCAACCACTTTCAACAACACGCACACACTATGTTTCATCTGCGTCTGATTACCCAACCCCCTGTGACACACTGGAATGCCCAACATATTTCTAATACACTTGTTGGTGTGTGTGTGTGTGACTCTATACTGCAACTCTATACAAACACCAGCAAGGTGAGTTCATGCTCGGTGCAACTTAGACGCAAGCACAGTTGAAAAACATTGCACAAGAAATAAAACAAATTGGCCCCCACAGGAAAAAATATGTTTCAAATTTCTTCTGCTGTTTAAAAGCCTCAGTGAAATGAAGAGGTTTCATAATTCTTGACTGTAACATCAATAAATTTATTTATTTTTTAGCATTTATTTAGCACTACCATATTCCATTGCACTTTCTTTCAGCACCAAAGATACACCATATAATCATGGCGGCATCCAGGGCTGCCAAGAGAAATCCTGGGCCCCAGTACAACACCTTTCTGGGCCTCCTCTCACTCCCCTCCACTCAATACTAAGGGCATTGCCACTCCTCTTTGGGGGGGTGTCTAGCATATCAGAACCACCCACTCACAGGAGCCTGGCATGCCTCACAGCCAGGGCAGTAGAGAGCCTGGCTGGACCCAGGTACTTTTCAGGGTGCATGACCTAATCAAAGGAGGTGTGGACCTGGGCCTCTCTATCATACCTGGGCCTGGGTAATTTGTACCCTCTCCCCCCTCTCTTGGTGCCACTGGCGGCAGCACCACCCCTTACATGTCAACAGACAAAACAGACCCGCTTGCACATTGGCCCACCGAGTATATTCCCTGTTGACCCTATGGCCCATCCATTGCTGAGTATGGGGATGGTGGCCAATGATACCAAGAGGTTTTTATAATTCTTGGCTGTAACATCTATAAATTCATTTCTTTTTTAACATTTATTTAGTGCTACCATATTCCATTGCATTTTCTTTCAGCACCAAAGATATACTGTATAACCATGACAGCACCACCCCTCACATATCAACAGACAAAACAGGCCGCACGTGCACATCGGCCCACCGGTGATCTTCCCTGTTGACCCTATGGCCCACCCACTCCTGAGTATGGGGATGTTGGTCAGTATCAGAGAAGTAAGGTAAGCAGGAGACATCAGTGATATATCCTGCATTACGACAGTAACACCTGGATTTTACAACATGAATTCACAATTACTATTTTCACTGACAATTAATGACAGTGACTGGGTCAATACAGCCCATGGTTGTGACTACTGTATATTCAATTTACTTCCACAGTTCCACTAATTCCCACCATACAGCATGTTTACTTATTAATGGCCACTGAGATGCTTCTTATGTTAGCTGTATTTATTCCTGCATTCATTGCACACATAAATTATTGTCTCTGTAATTTATTGCCATCTGTCATTAAAGTACTACGACCATCTCTCATTTCAACATTTACTTGTATAATTAATCCCTAGGGGCAAAGAATCAGATCTATCCCAAGCATTCAGAAACCCCTCTGAGACTGCTCCTGTTTCCCAGCTTATATATAACGATGCTCAGAACTGCAGAATATCTAACAGTTGTTTATACACAGACATTTTAATGGATATATTTCACTTATCAAAATTATACCATTTCAGTTTTACTTTTAGACATTTATTTTATCTGTTTGCAAAAATAACTTTAACAGGATGCAAGTGTTGGACTAATTTATATTGGTACAGATAGTCTGTCCTCTTTCAGTCAAAATATATATCCTAGCCACACTGTCACAGTAAGTACTCATTTAAAAGTTGAAAATAATTGATGAGCAGACTATTTAGTATAATTCATTTTAACTTTATTTTAAATAATATTTGTTTTATTCATAATCTCCCGCTGTATTGATGCAAATTTGATGGTCTCCGTAGCTTAATCTTTGCCAATTTACTATCTAAAATGTTCATTGATATTAAAAGCAGCTTAGTGACATTAACATGGTATAGACTTGTTTATTTTCTTGCTACAATATTTACCTATGTTTAGGCATTTTTATTTGTATAGCAATTGTACAGTAAGTTAGCATCATCAAAATTACTGTATATTTAGACCAATTTGTGGCTCTTAATTAATGAAGTTAATAAAAAATGTTATACATTGGTAAAGCAAAAAAAGAAATGAAAGGACGCAGCTTTGTCAGATATATATATATATATATATATATAATGGTATTTACATGGACGTGCCCTCTGGCTGAAATAGGCAAGGTAGACAGAACAAATGCCGCGGCACTCGGAGACTTCAATAGTAAAGAAAGTGTATTCAAAAAATCGCTCCATAAACTTCCAATGTTTCGGGGACAAATACACCCCTTTGTCACATATATATATATATATATATATATATATATATACAGTACCTGTTATAGCTACCCTGTTTATTTTTTTCTTTTTGCATTACCTATTAAACTTTTAACTAACTTTAATATGCAAGATGCACAAATGCACAAATTGGTCATTATACAATAATTTTGAAGACTATTATTTGTTTTTCCCAAGTTTTTTGTGTTACCGCAAAATCCTTTTTATACACACTCCCCTTTATATGGGTAGCTGCTTATGCTCCAAGTTGACTTTTGTTTTTTAAAGTTGATTTTATAATCTAGGAGTTAGGCTCAGAAGACCTAGAGTAGCAAATTTATTTAAAAAAAGAAAAACACCAAACCAAATATCTTGTGATTTATTTAGTAAATATAAATATACAATAGTATGCATTACAGATGGCCAATTAAAATGTGCTCATCTCTTGCCTTCTAGGATGGAACTCTATATCCTTAACTCCATTTTTTTGCAAAGTAGTCAAAGAACATGAATACATACTGTACTGTAGTGTAATATATTATACATATATTTTATTCACATGTAAAATGTAATTTATATTATAATGTTTGCTAATGATATATTGTTCATATATATTCGTTGACTTGGCTGCTCCTCTTGATACAGTAGATCTCTACCAGCAAATTATCTACAATACCAAATATGTATTCCAAAAGAAAGGTACAGTAAGAGGTCACTCACATACAAATATGGGTCAATCTTTCTGAATACTTGAAAATGTCCAAATATTTAATTAATGAATATCAATGTAATAATTGATGGTCTTGAAAGTTATAAGTCATTATATGATAACCAATAAGTCAATTTCCCAAAGTGTGAAGATACAGTTGTGTAAGTCTAAATGAAAAGTTCCTTTAATGTTGACAAATTTCATATTGAACCAAGATAAGTGTCTGTAGACTCTCCGTTGATATATAACTATGTTTATAATCCTGTAAATAGACTTTAAAATGAATAGAAAGATGCAGTTCAACATCACTGGGCATGGGTAGTGTGAGCTCCTGACAGTGACTACCCACAGTGACTACCATCATTAAAACTTGCTGTAGGTCCCACGTCATCTAGAATAATTGATGTTTAATTTGTAGAATCAGTCCAGGATCCACCCGTGAAAAAGTCTTCATACGATAAAATGTGTTGAATGAAAGGGCATGTGGGGGAAGCTCACACCCCAGTTAGCGGAGACAGGTAGTTCTATATATCTCATGCACAGTGAGGTTTAAATAATTCTTTATAGAAGTTTTATGATTTAATTACAGCATTTAAACAGAGTGTATAGATTCTTATTTTGGTTCAATGCAGTATTTGTCAACATTGAAAGAAATTTTTGTTTGGACTTACACCATCTCTGCACTCCCTGAGTTAACGTTTTGGTTGCTGTATGATAACCTTCAAGACCATTAATATTACATTGATATATTGATATTCATTAAGTAAATCAGTGTACTGTATCAAGAATTAAGACAGATTCATATTTTTATGTGAGCACCTTCTTGTCTCTCTTTTTATATATAATAGCTAGATAGATAGATAGATAGATAGATAGATAGATAGATAGATAGATAGATAGATAGATATCTGAGTCCAGGTGAGTGTGAGACTGAGCCCCCCCCCCACACACACACACATATACAGATAGATAGACAGATAGATAGATAGATAGATAGATAGAGTAGATAGATAGATGAAATTTGTCACACATAATAATGAGTGATTCAATTATAATAGACACTACAGTACATAAATAAAGTATAGTATAAAGAAATGCAAAAAAAAAAAAACCAGACAGTATTTAGAAAGAGTAGCACAACATTCTATGCAGCATACGCAGTAAATTAAATCGAATCATAGAGTCCAATGTATGTGCAGAAGTATTTTAAACAGATATATACCTGTATGTCTTTGACACACTATCAATTATTAATATTCCTGAAAAGCTTTGTCCAACTTAGAATTCTTAAAGTTTATCAATTTTGCTATAATTATAATATCAACATATATTTTTTTAAATAATTGAAGTTTCTATTTATTCTATTTGCATTGTGTCATTTGATGCCTTTATATGCTATTATTTTACAGATATTTATTGTGGATGTTACAAATAACAAATGTTGTTAAATAAACCATAACACATTGTTTTAAATTAATTTATTTGTAGATGTCTAAAGCCAACAAGAGTTCTGTGGCGCAGTTCCTTCTGCTGGGGTTCCATGAAGTGGAAGACTTCCAGATTCCAGTTTTCTTGGTTCTCATGGTGGCATATGTTACAACCATGGCTGGAAATGGTTTCATAATTATATTGGTATCAATGAGGAACCAGTTATATTCCCCCATGTACTACTTCCTAGGTCATCTTTCTGCTTGTGATATTCTAATAAGCACAAATGTCACCCCTAAAGCATTGCAGGTTGTCCTAGCAGGTAAGTGTCTCATATGTGCCATGTGCTGTGCCACTCAGTTATATTTCTTTGGTGCTTTTGCATTTACAGAATGTTTTCTCCTTACTGTGATGTCCTATGACCGATACTTGGCTATTTGCGACCCGCTGCACTATGCCTCCATCATGAACAACAGGCTTCCTCATTATATGACGGCTTTGTCTTGGGGGATTGGTTTTATTATTGCTCTGATAAATTATTTTATTTTAATGGAGATTAACTTTTGTGGTCCAAATATCATCGATCATTACTTTTGTGATCTACCTCCTCTCTTGGAGCTTTCATGTTCAGACACATCACTTATGGAAAATGCAATCTCTTCAATGACCATAGTTGGTCTTCTCCAGCTGTGTTTTGTCATAGTAACATACATCTGCATCTCCATCTCTATTACCCGGATATCTTCCTCTATTGGTAGGCAGAAGGCATTCTCAACTTGTAGCTCCCACTTGACTGTGGTCTGTATGTATTATGGGACCTTAATATCCATAAATATAACTCCATCAAGAGGTTACTCCCTGAATTTGAAGAAATATTTATCTCTGCTAAACACTGTATTGACTCCACTGTTGAACCCCTTGATCTACTCTCTAAGGAACAATGACATCAAGATAGCCATTGGCAGAATGAGGTCCACAAGAGTTGCTCTGAGAATTCATTGAAAATACATATAGTCCTGTAATCTCTAAACTGTTTTCAATTTGAAATTAAAGAAACTTTTTGTTCCTATGTGTATAATTTCATCACCTAAAGAGACTTCTTTCAAAAAATATAAATGAACAATAAATAATTTATTATCTTTACTTTAAAATATAACCAAAGGTTGATCTGCAGTAGGTGTGGCTGCTATGGGGCTCAGATGCCTTCGGGTTCTTACCCTCCCCCTTCACCTACAGGACTTTCACTGCCAAGAGGGACATTTCCCAGTGAACTACATAGAACGGTGGGTGCTCAACTTCAGAGTCTGGTTTACCAGCTGTCTCTGTCTCTCCTCCCTGATGCTGGGAGGAGATGTGGCTATGGTCTGGGAATGTCATATCAGGTTTAGCACATTCATGCATCTTCCCAGCATCATTCAGGAGAGATGGAGCCAGCTGGTAGAGAAGATGTGGCTGCTGTGCAGCAGTACACCATTAGGAAAGAAAAAACAGTCAACAGGCTCTGAAGGTGAGCATCCACATTTTCTGTGTAGTCCCTTTGTTGTGGTACCTGTGATAATTGTGGTCCTGTGATAATAGGCATAGATAAGCCACTGGTTATGACCAATGAAACATTGGTGATAATGAAACTAGTTCAAAATTTGTTTAGAAGACAATACAATAATTAAATGGCAGCATTAGCCCTATAGCTGTGTATTTACATAACATTTAACTGTTAGATGGTTGGACGTGTGTGTGTGTGTGTGTGTGTGTGTGTGTGTGTGTGTGTGTGTACGTGGGTATTTTACTTTTAAATGCATTACCCCTTTAAATTTTGGACTTAAAGTCTCCAGTAAATGGTAGCTAGTACAAATATCAATAATAAGAATTTAATTATAATAATTTAATGGTTAGCGCAGCATGGAATACATTTGGCATACCTGTAATTCAATCTATTCAGTATTGGCATATTGGCACTTATTCTGATTTGTGCTCAGGTCCAAATGCGGCCACAAATGAATCATGATTTTAACAAACTGCACATGCCCTGTATACACAAAATATACCATTGAAGCTATTCTGAGTCAGATGTCTATCCCCACTCACCAATGGTTGAATGGGTGTTACACTGTGGCAACTGGCTAGCAAAGGGGTATTTGCCTGTGAGTGACGCATCCAGTAGGCATGTAGTCAGAGTTGCTGCCTATCTTGAGTTGTACAAATGCAGAGGGAATTCTATTTTCAGCTGCATTTTCTGCACCAAACACAGGATACAGTAGGTGTAAGTACAGTTACTGGTGATAAAGGATACTCTTGCAGGCAAAGGTCTGGGGACAATGACAGGTCGCATTACATGAATTTGGCTCAGGATATGGGTGGATATTTGCATAAGACTTTTGATCGCTGGAGTCATCTGTAATTGTGGCCTCATTACGTGCAACTCACTCCCATTGTGTCAAGCACACACGCCTACCCATGTTATGGAGCAAATTGTGATTGGGGATAGCAAGTGGAATATAATGCCTTATTCTGCAAGAGAAATGTCATGGGGTTGGGTTTGGAATGTCGCTGGATGGTATGCCAGCGGTCAGAATACAGACCGCGGCATCCCGATGGTCAGATTCCCAACAGGGGAAGGTAAGTACACTTACCTTCCCACAATGTCTACCCAACCCTAACCCTTCCTTCTAATAGTCGAAACCTAACCCTCCCCCCTGCAGCATATCCCTAACCCTCCTGGTAGTGCCTAAACCTAACCCGCCCTACCCGATCCTAACTCTAACCCTCCCTTCTAGTAGTCTAAACTGAACTGTCCGCCCCCGCCCCCTGCAGCCTATTCCTAACCCTCCTGGTAGTGCCTAAACCTAACCCCCCTCCCCGCAGCCTAACCCTAACCCTCACTGCAGCCTAACCCTAACCCCCTTCCTTGCAGCATAACCCTAACTCCATGGGATTCCAGTGCTGGCATTCCGATCAGTGATAGGGGATTTTGGATTCAGTATATTGACAGCTGGGATCCCGAACACCGGGATCCTGACTGGATCGCATCTCATGGGCTAGTGAAATGATTGAAGCTAATAATGATGATAGATATGTAAGTGGATGCACACACTATTACTGTGTCTATTACATACTTATATGAGCTACGGCTCTTTTTATACTGACAGATAAAATACCTATCCAAGCCTGTGTATATGTTACGTGATTGTGAATAATAAGCACCAGCAGTCATCTTGTCTTGCTGTACGTGTAATGTGGTGGTATGTACAGTGCAAGGCCAATCTGGCCATCTGGGAAAATCCAAAAAAAAGGCAGTCCGGAAGACGCTGTGGAAGTCCTGGATGGGTGGCATCCATGCAAAAGAGCTTAAAGGCCCCCAGGTGAAGATTGAAGAAGACACCATGATCCTTGCGGAGGCAGCCGCCATGCAAAAGAGCTTTAAGGCCGCCATACCCAGGTAAAGATAGAAGATGCCGTGGAAGTCCTGGATTGGTGGCGGCCATGTAAAAGAGCTTAAAGTACACCACCCCCTGGTGAAAAATGCACACCACCCGCTCTTGGATTTATTGAGGGGGTGTCATTTTTCATCTTACCCATGGCTCCAAAACCACCACTCCAATACCTCTGCTCTGTGGGAGGACTTTGGGCATCCATCTCTGCATACAGTACCTTCTGTTAGAAGGGATTATGGGCCTTCACGGCTCAGCTTACATTTTGTCAAATGGGACCGGGGGGCGGTAGTAATTTCTTTCGTCTCCCAATATTAGTTCAGAATCTTTTGGCTGGATCTGTGTGTGTTTGTAGCGTCCTTCTTTGCTACTCAACAGTTAAGTAAAAGTAACAGCTCAGTGTCATACCTTAATAAATATTGTTCATTCATTGCAATAAAGTTATGGACACCTTAATATATAATAGCAAGCAAGTATTTGCTATCTTGGTCCTGCACAGCTCATGAACAAAAGGTCTCAGATTTACATTGCATGAAATGTGTTATTTCTGAACACTTCGGGGCTAACTAGGTAAAATGCAAATGTACTAAATGAGGTCAGAATAAAATTAAATGTGTTGATAAAAAAAAGGCACGGTTCGTTCTCCATAAATCCAAATTCATCCAAAGTTTGTGGATCCGAACTGAACCAAAAACCAGTGCAGATCCCCTGAGCAGATCCAATCCGAACCAAGGGCCTAATTAAGACCTGATCGCTAGTCTGCATTTTCATACAGCGGGCGATCAGGTCTAAACTGCGCATGCGTATGCACCGCAATGTGCAGGCGCGTCGCACGGGTACAAAGCGGATCGCCGCTCAGCGATGGGTTTGTGCGAAGGATCCATTTGAATGGATGTTTGCAAGGAGATTGACAGGAAGAGGGCGTTTGTTGGTATCAACTGACCGTTTTCTGGGAGGTTTGGGAAAAATGCAGACGTGTACAATCGTTTGCAGGGAGGGTTCCTGACGTCATTTCCGGTCCCAGACAGGCTGAAATGATTGCAGCGGCTGAGAAAGTTCTGGGCTACTCAGAGACTGCACAAGATCTTTTTGTACAGCTCTGCTACACTTGGGTTCGCAGTCGCACACTTGCAAAGCGAATATACACTCCTCTATGGGCGGCGACTATGCGAACGCAGGACTGCAAAAAAAAACCTAGTGAGCGAACAGGTCTGAATTAGCCCCAGGTCCCAGTTTGAATCTTCCCACAGTTTGGAATTTGCATTTTATATCTGAATTTCATGTTTTGGAATTAAAAAGTGGCATGATTTTAGCTGTTTTTATTAATTTGTATCAATGATTATCAATTTCTAATCTATTCAAAACTGAACTGGAATAAGAATCTGAACAAAACACTTGAGGGTGGTTTTGATGGGTGTGGTTCCTGACGACAATTTGGACCTGACGACAATTTGAGGATGTAGACCTGGTTCTTGTCAACAGTTTGAACCATGTTGGTGTTCTAAAGTTGACACTGAGGTGTCAACATTGTAAATGTCAACATGGTTACTGTCGTCCATTCATGTGGAAACCATGGTAAACTGTGAAGTTAAGTTACTATACTGTTCTGTAAGTATAAAAATGCAAGAATGTTATTAATCTTCCAGCATCCATGTAGTAATTGGTGCTGGGTGATAGTAAAATAACATATATTTGCCGTAAATCAGGAACAGGAAACAGGATTAACAGCAGATTCAGGTTTTAAGGAATATCCCAGTTGCAGCCAAGAGCTTTAGGGTTATGCTGAGCTTTACATGTCATGCCTACTGTAGGTCACACAATTTATGACGGCAAAATTTACCAAAAGTTTTACATTTTTGCCAACTTAACTGCACAACATCCATTTCTACTTCCGGTTACCTCCCACTTATGTCTACCTAATCCTTTATTCTAGCACCTGTTCTTACCCCTTAGTCTTCTCCTTCTACTTTATCTTGTCACTCATCTCCTATGTCTGCTTTCCACCCCCTGCTTCCACAAACACCTATCCTGTTCCTCCATTTTCATTCATATATTTTCCACCATGGTCCTACTTCCCCACCACTAAGCCCTGCTCCCTTTCTGCTCTCCCTGTGACCTCCCCTTACATCATACTAAACTCTATCATTGCCCACCACCTAGGGGTGCTAACTCCATAACTACGCACTTCATCTCTGTTCTTTGTTAAAATAGATAGGATGATGGGAAAGAAAGGGACGGAGAGCTGAGGGTCTGGTGGGATGTCCTGGTGTATGGATTCAGTCTTAGATGAGAAGTGGGTGGCAAAGTCAAGGGCAAAGATTGAGGAGGTAGAGGGCAGAGGAGGAAGTTGAGAAAGGCAAAGACATTTCGGAGATTGGAGGACTGAGAGGAGATGAGGTTCTTGAAATTGGACTCTTTAGAGAGGGAGAGGGCAGTGTTGTAGGTTGATAGTGCAAATGTAAATTGTTGCCAATATTTTCCTGTTTAAAAACCCATGTATACTCTATTGTTTTTTAGGGGAAGGTGTGCCCAATGGTACTGTACCTTGTTCTGATATTTTCTGCTTTTAAATAAGATTTTTTTTCCCGGTAAAGTTAAATATGCTTTAATTTGTACTGAGACACATGCAAGCTCAATAAGGATATCTAATCAAATAGCAAGAGTAGTTGCCAAAGGTTTTTAGCACATGCTAAACAATTTCTGTTCAAGTTTTGGCTAATTGAACTGTCTGGTTAACTGGCCTGATGTGGTTGGAATTGAAATCACTTCCTTGGAAGCAGCAATGATAGCGCTGTATGGTGATGCAGCATGAGGCATCTATTTAAATCAGATGCCTCGTTCTGCAGTAGTGATCCCCCACCACTACTACTGACCAGCTTCATGGTGGGTGGAAGTAAGGTAAGAGCATGGTGCCAGGGGACCTGCTGGACAGGAGGAGATGGCAGTAGATGGTGAGTGATGGGACACAGGCAGCTGGGTGGATGACACACACACATATACATATATACACACACAAACACTCTCTCACTCTCTCTCTCTCTCTCTCTCTCTGGTGCAATGTGTGTAAGGGGCTACCTGGCACAATGCGCATAAGGGACTACCTGGTACAATGTGTATAATGGACAACCTGGTGCGGTGTGTATATGGGGCTACCCATTGCAATGTGTATAAGGGGCTACTTGGTGTAATGTTTAAAAGGGGCTACCTGGCACAATGTAAATAAGACTCTAACTGGTGAAATGTGTATAAGGGGCTACCTGGCGCAATATGTGTAAGATGCTCTACCTGGCACAATGTGTATAAGGGGCTCTAACTGTCACAGTGGGTATAAGTGTCTCTATCTGGCATAATGTGTGTAAGGGACTATACCTGGCGCAATATGTGTAAGGGGCTCGACCTGGTGTATGGTATTTAAAAGGACTCTACCTGGTGTAAAGTGTATAAAAGGTGCTCAACCTGGCTTAACATGTGTAAAAAGGGTATCTACCTGGTGTAATGTGTATAAAAGGGACTCTACCTGGTGTAAATTGTATAAAAGGTGCTCAACCTGGCATAACATGTGTAAAAAGGGAATCTACCTGGTGTAATGTGTATAAAAGGGACTCTACCTGGTGTAAAGTGTATGAAAGGTGCTCTACCTGGCGTAATATGTATTAAAGGGAATCTACCTGGCTTAAAGTGTATAAAAGGGGCTCTAACTGGCAGTATGTGCAGAAAAGGGTCTTTACCTTGTGTAATGTGTATAAGGGTCTCTACTGTATTGTGTAATGTGAGACCCTGCTGTGTGGTATAATATGAATTGGAACTACTATGTGGCCATGCCCCTTCCCCATGAAGCCAAGTCCCTATTTTTTTGATCCGCGCCTTAGCATAGACAAGATATGAAATATTGGGCATATTGCTGCAGCTTCTTATTCAATACCTGGTTGTATTTTATCTTCAGTAAAAATCAATTTTCTTTGCTGCTCCTGTGTATGCAACATTATATGTTATAGTATCTCTCAGCATTACTTTCAGCTGAATTTCATTCAGATTTCTTTTAGTGTGTGCTGTTTATTCTTATTAAGGTTTTACTGTATATTGTATACCTAATTATTATATTTATATTGAGATAGTTTCTGTTGTGTATCATTTATTAGAAATATACTTGCACTTTCATATTCATATTCATTAACAATTACTATATTACTATATTAAATAATATTTTATTTTTATTTAAACAAAGGTGTCTTGAATCTTATTAGATTTTCTGTCATTATCATTATACCTATTTAGTTTTTTATTAGTATTTATGTAAGTACAGTTCCACTGTGCTCTTGGTTTTATTGTAACCCCTTGATAGTTTATTTGTGGTTATTTTGGTTATAGATTATAGTGCCTCCACCCAAACGTCTTCCCAGGCTTGCTTGGGTAAGCCTTCTCCATTTTATTTACTAATCAGCTTAGCCTTTGGAGAAGAGTGTATATTTATCACAGAACCCCTAAGGATGCTAACCTTGAATTACCTCCTCCAATTCGAATTCGGCTGCGCTGCTCCAATAATGACCCTATAGTCAGGAGATTAAAGAAATAATTATTTATCAATAACTATTTGATGGGTTACCTAATGTTATCTATTGAATCCAATGGTGCATATCAAGACATTTAACTCAGGTAATTACACTTCCACACCACCATCACCTACTGTATATTACAATTATTTTTGCATGCATTACAAAAATTACCTTATACCTCTGACTTCAGGGCCTAATTCAGATCTGATCGCAGATGTGCTAAATTTAGCACATCTACGATCAGTTACTAAGACATGCAGAGGGATGCCCAGCACAGGGCTAGTCCACCACGCATGTCTGGCTCCCCCCTCCCCCCCTTCAGCACTGGTGCAAAAGTATCGCACGGCGGTGATGCTTTTGCACCCTGCGAGTAGCTCCCTGCCAGCACACCTCCTGTGCTCTGGCAGGGAGCTTCCTGCTGAGCCCTGGGTCGCAGCGGCTGCGTGTGACCTCACGCAGCTGTTGCGGACTGCCCCCCCAACGGTCCAGATATGCCTCCGTTGTCCAGACCATGCCCCACCCACAGTGTTCTAATGTCATTCAGACTGCGATCACTGCCGCTGCAGCAATACTGTCTGAATTACCCCCATATTACATAAGACTATAGACCCGGGATTTAACAATTAGATACTGCGCATTGGGGAAAAAAACTGTTTTAGCTACCTCTATAAATACTGAAAAGTCTGCAATCTGCTAACAAATGTGGATTTCCAGTTATGGCACCTAAAATATAGGGGGTCAAATTAGCTCCTGCTGAGCGTCTGAAGGGGCAGTGGCTGTCCTGTTAGTACATTTACTAAGACCCACTGGTGATGTCACTCAGAATGATTCTCGTTGTAGAGCATACTTCGGGATGTAACATCAGTAATTTATTGACCCCTGAGGAAGTCCCACTATTGAGCAAAGGGACGAAACGCGTTGGAAATTTACTGGGCACTTACCGGCTCTCCACTCTATCCATGAGAAACTACAGATAAGCATTATGTTTTTTAATTAATTGTACGAGTCCATCTATATGTTTTTCTTGTTATCTTGTTATTAAAACCTTTTTATTAATGATACTACACTATCAGAGATTTTTTCCCCATTTGGGAGCCCTGTTTTGATTTTTAAGGTACTTCACGACTGCTGAGTGAACAAGGGCACCCTTCAACAGAGTTTAATGCAAATGTGAGTGCAATATATAATTTTGATCACTTAAAGTTGGTGTTGCACCCCTATGAATTGGTAAATAAGCACATTACCTATATTGGGTCAGCACAGTTCTAATAGCTCAAGAAGCTTAAATAATTATATAAGCACTCTAGCACTTTTTGCTGCACTTAGTCACTTTTAGTGACATTGCATGTATCAAGCACTTTATCACTTTCAAAGATCAATAATTGAAACACTTTGTTTGCATATTTGCACATATAAACTCTACACCTATACCGGGACAAGTCTAAGAGGAGGAGGAGTACGAGGTTTCCTGATACAAAGATACCCTGTATAAGGCATTTGACCCCCTCATGTCCGGTACGCACATTTGATTGATTATCTGAGGATAACATTACTGTATCCATTTGCTTAATACTGAAGGCGCAATTGATTTACCACTAGAACATTTTGAAAACTGGTCGATTTTGGAATTGGACTGCTTTAAAATCTGGTCGCGACACCTAATTTTGGGAGTGTTATATTTATACTTAATTCACTTTTCTGTATGCACTTTATTTCTCTGTATGCACTTTATGTATGTAATTTATATTGAGAAATTGCTATTTGATTTTTTGTAATAAGCAAGTGGTTTATTGTGGTTAGCACTGTTTGCACCCTTTACACACACACACACACACACACACACACACACACACACACACACACACACACACACACACACACACTAGTTTCCACCTCATAAGTGTCTAATATGTTTGTAGGGACATCTTTACCAGAACACAATTTAAGCTATAGTATAAGTAATTTGACTTAAAATATTGGATTACAGTACTATATGTCATGTCATATCTTTCTATCTATCTATCTATCTATCTATTTATCTATCTATCTTATGCTGTATCTACCCAATTTCCCTTGGGCTTGAGTTTTAACTTAATCTGCCCCACTACCAATCTTCAACTTCAAAGTTAAATGTGTTACAGTATAGCTCAAGAGCTGTCCATGTTTTATTTTTGTTTTAATCTCTTTCAGTGATTACTTCTATAATACAATTAATTAAACCATTATATACTGTACATTGGAGATACAACTTCACCAGATTAATCATGGGTTTACCATTGGCTACTGTGGTCCATCAATTTCTCCATGAAGAATTTTGTATAAAAAATTTCACGTATAAGTACCTCTATAATCCTTTTGTTGCTATCTATATCTCAGGAAGGTTATGTTAGGAGGGTCATACTTGCCAACTTCATCAGATTGCTCTCTGCAAATTCCTGGGCTATGATGATCCAGCTCTGTGGGGAGACATGGAACATCATGAATCACATCATCATGACCCCAAGTCTGTGATGTTTTCTGAGATTCTTGGCTTTATGTTGATGGGGATGGTGCCACAAAGATGTGAGTCGTGGCAATTTGTATTATCTTGGACACTTTCAACTAGAGATGTGCTCGGATCCCTGTGTTTTGTTTTGTCCAATACCACCCTTTGTATTTTGGTTTTGGATATTGGCCCTCATTCCGAGTTGATCGGTCGCAAGGCGAATTTAGCAGAGTTACACACGCTAAGCCTACGCCTACTGGGAGTGTATCTTAGCTTCTTAAAATTGCGACCGATGTAATCGCAATATTGCGATTACAAACTACTTTGCAGTTTCTGAGTAACTTCAACCTTACTCTGCCTGTGCGATCAGTTCAGTGCTTGTCGTTCCTGGTTTGACGTCACAAACACACCCAGCGTTCGCTCAGACACTCCCCCGTTTCTCCAGCCACTCCTGCGTTTTTTCCGGAAACGGTAGCGTTTTCATCCACACGCCCATAAAACGCCGTGTTTCCGCCCAGTAACACCCATTTCCTGTCAATCACATTACGATCGCCGGAGCGATGAAAAAGCCGTGAGTAAAAATACTATCTTCATTGTTAAATTACTTGGCGCAGTCGCAGTGCGAATATTGCGCATGCGTACTAAGCGGATTTTCATTGCGATGCGATGAAAAATACCAAGCGAACGACTCGGAATGAGGGCCATTGATTTTTTTTTTTTCAAAAAAATAAAAAATTACAAATTGATAAAATCAACTAAAATAATTTAAATTTGGGCCTGTTTTTGCTCGTACAGTATAAAAACACACAGCAGTTTAAAAGAATACACTGTAACACATCTATGAAGCATTGCAGCACAGCAGTAAAAGACAAAGGGTGGAATTCAATTGTTTGAAAAGTTGTTGGGTGTCTGGTTTTTCCTGTCTATTAGATATAAAAAAAACTGACTCCCAACTGACTTTTCAAACATTTGAATCTCCCCCAAAATGTCAGTTTAATAAACTATACGACCCCATAGAAGGAATGTTTTCAAGAGAAGAGGCCCCAGGCCATACAGGTAAATGGGAGTAAATTATAAGTGGCAGGCAGGTAAAGCATTGGATTGACTGACTGACTGACTGACTGACTGACTGATTGATAGATAGATAGATAGATAGATAGATAGATTAGTTAAATTATTTACATTGATTAATTTATTCAATAGATTCATATAGAATTTAATACATTTTACATAACAAATACAATGTGTTTTGCAGCAACTGAAATAGAAAATGACATACAAGTAGAATACAATGGCCCTCATTCCGAGTTGTTCGCTCGTTCTTTTTCTTTGCATCGGTGCGATAAGTCGCACACTGCGCATGCGCAATGTTCGCAGTGCGACTGTGCCAAGTAAATTAGCAAAAAAGTTTGGTATTTTACTCACGGCGTAACGAAGAATTTTCATCGTTCTGGTGATCGTAGTGTGATTGACAGGAAGTAGGTGTTTCTGGGCGGAAACTGACCGTTTTATGGGTGTGTGTGAAAAAACGCTGGCGTTTCTGGAAAAAACGCGGGAGTGGCTGGAGAAATGGGGGAGTGTCTGGGCGAACGCTGGGTGTGTTTGTGACGTCAAACCAGGAACGAAACTGACTGAACTGATCGCAGTGGCAGAGTAAGTCTCGAGCTACTCGGAAACTGCAAAGAAATTTCTAATCGCTATTCTATTCGCAATTCTGCTAATCTTTAGTTCGCAATTCTGCAAAGCTAAGATTCACTCCCAGTAGGCAGCGGCTTAGCGTGTGCAATGCTGCTAAAAGCAGCTAGCGAGTGAACAACTCGGAATGAGGGCCAATGTTAATGGCCAAGGATTCCTGGCAAGGGTTGAAAGGGAAGCCAACAAAATTAATAGCTGCACTACATAGCTGCAAACTCCAAAGTAGCATATGTTACACACTAAGTACATTTATGAGGTGCACCTGAGAGTCTGAGTTTGAGGGATAATACCATGTTTTTCTCCTAAATTCAGTCCACAAGTGTTGCAAGTTGGAATTGTCCTTGTCATGTTGCATATTAAAAAGGACATGCACAGTTTAAAAAACCAAGCACTTTAGTGACAGGGACTGCCACTTCTGTGTCTGGATTTTTTGGTTTGTTTGTTTATTTGGACCCCCACAAACCAAGCTACCAATGGACTTAAGGTGGCTACCAGTGTTGTTATTCATCATCACAGTTGGAACATGTCTGACCCATCAATATCCTCATAATCACATCTCTTCACTGTTTTTCATTTCATAGTCATCATCACCACACAAAGGCCCTCATTCCGAGTTGTTCGCTCGGTATTTTTTATCGCATCGCAGTGAAAATCCGCTTAGTACGCATGCGCAATGTTCGCACTGCGACTGCGCCAAGTAACTTTACTATGAAGAAAGTATTTTTACTCACGGCTTTTTCATCGCTCCGGCGATCGTAATGTGATTGACAGGAAATGGGTGTTACTGGGCGGAAACACGGCGTTTCAGGGGCGTGTGGCTGAAAACGCTACTGTTTCCGGAAAAAACGCAGGAGTGGCCGGGGAAACGGTGGGAGTGCCTGGGCGAACGCTGGGTGTGTTTGTGACGTCAACCAGGAACGACAAGCACTGAACTGATCGCACAGGCAGAGTAAGTCTGGAGCTACTCTGAAACTGCTAAGTAGTTAGTAATCGCAATATTGCGAATACATCGGTCGCAATTTTAAGAAGCTAAGATTCACTCCCAGTAGGCGGCGGCTTAGCGTGTGTAACTCTGCTAAATTCGCCTTGCGACCGATCAACTCGGAATGAGGGCCAATATTAGCTCATCCCCACTGGTATCCATATTTGCAAAATAAGTTTCTGTTTTATTGTAATTGGTGGCATATGTATTCCTCATAGAATCTGTAATTAGTTTTTCCACATATTTTTGAGGTACTGCTAAAGAAGAGGTTGATGATCGTCAAGACTGTCGGAAGCTGATACTGGACTGCTTGTTATTATTACACAGTATTTTGATGTAGAATATGTCTATAGTTTCGTTCCAGTACTGGGTCCCTTTGTAAAAATATGTTTTTCCTAAAAAATTGTACACTATACTTCCTTCAATAATTTCAAAACTATAAAAGTTAGCAAAAATATAATAACTGTGGTGAGGAGAGGAAGGTCCAAAAAGTCTACTGAAACAGTGTTCAAGGTCAGATGATGCAATAGTGGGTGGCACCTGTGTCCGCAATTTTGTGGGGTAATCGGCTCTCGGTGCATGCGGTTCAATTTGTGTAACCTAGGACCACCACAGGATAGCATGTACCGCAAGTTGTCATTCATTTCACCTATGCAAGATCTGTCAATGTCTGTAATAATATTTGTGAGAAAACTTGATTAGGCATGTGAAAAATTGTGAAATAGTTGAAATCTTTCTGAAAATTTACGAGACATCTGAATATCTTAATTTAAAGAAAGGTTAAAGCCTACCACAAATGCAAACAAGAAGAAAGAGTCAAAAGGAATTGGAAAAGCCCAAAATGTATCAGGCTGAGTGTAAGAGAGCCTATATACAGCGTAAGAAAGCCAAGGAGGCCGAGAGCTGCAAGCCGCAACCGAATACATCTACTGCTCCCATCAAATCTAAGGAGATAGATACACAAAAGAATGAAGTAGAAATATGTACATCGACTTGACATTCTCGAGAAACATCAGCATTGCTCTCATGCCATACATAGGCTACTTCTCGTATAATCGGCCTATCGTCAACAAGACCATTCTTAGCCTAGAATAGGTAAACCATTCTCTCAAAACACAAGATTTCTGTAAGCAGCCAAAAACGAAAAACAAATCTCTCTAAACCTAAACTCTACACATTCACTCATTTCTTAAACTCACCCATCAGCCATGCAATGTATTCCATGGCCAAAAAACCTGCGGCTATGGTTCCATCACAGCCCCCGCTTGTTTTTTTTTACCTTTCAGATTTTGATAAATAACTTGCTTAAACTCGCTACAAAAGACATAACAGGGAGGAGGTGCCTACATGGTTAATGTCACTACCTTTACTAATTTTGTTCTCGTAAATGATATAGATGTCCTTACAAATAGTGTCATGATTAAGGTAAAAATTATTCCACATTCAAGAGGTGGCTTTTTTGGTCTTATGCCAAGGCATGAGAATGGCCTTCTTTTTGACACAAACAACATCCTCATCAACAAAATCCTTATTAGCATCAGATACACAAATGTATTCCCCACCTTGTTGCACTAACACAATATTATCCTCAATTTTGTACGTCACCATTTTTGTTTGTACCCCACATTTACAGAGGGTGTAGAAATAGTGGATAGAGGCTTCTCCATGAGTACAAAGTCAAAAATGTCAGACTCAAACATAGCACGCACGGAAAACCTTAGTCTGTTTTTGGAATTTTTGAACACAAAAGTTTTATTATCTATTTTTTTACACAGTGCTTGAACACACAACACAGTTCCTTACAAGGATTCTAGTAATGGCACCCTAATAAAAAAATTGTATCACAATGCCAGAACAAGCAACAATTTTTTTATTGATTTTTTTTTACATTTTCCTTGAACACACAACAGTTTTTTTTAGATTTTTATATGGCGCTTGAACACACATCACTGTACAACAGAGCTGTAGGTGAATCCTAAATAGATGCCTTAAGCATGCACATGGCATCTAAACAGAACATGGATGTGAGTCTGGGGGCAGCCCTGCTGCTCACGGAAGGCTGGGTGTGCACTCAAAGTGGTGATAAATTGGTTACATACCATGAGGCCACGTCCACCCACACCACACCCTTATTTTACAGAGGTCATGCCACATTCAACAGAGGCCATGCCCCAAATGAGGGTCCCAATTTCAATTCAGCATTTCTTGGAAGGTATGGTGCGTGGTTCTGGAATATTATAAGCTGTCTGAGAGGTGAGTTATCAGGGAGCAATTTCAGATTTGGTGGCCAAGGTTGTTTCTGTAGCTGTGGATCAGCAGGTAATGACTTTGGAGGCAGGATGTATTAAATCACATCGCCGACCCTCGCCGCGCATCACAGCGATGTTAATTGCATATGTACTAACATATATGATCAATATGCAATGCGGTGACGGAGACCCCCTGCGATACCTGTAAGGTGGTGTCACCTCCCTGGGATCTTCACTTGCTCCCCTGCCAGGAAGCAGGCAGCAGGCTGTCCCCCGGCACCTCCTCCTCCTCCCTGCAGCTGGAAGGACCTCCAGCTGCATTGCTAGGAGGAGGAGGAGATTACCTTTCAGGTCCAGGCTGCATGTAGGAAGGTATGCCGGGGGGAGGCATCTGCAAGGGGGGGGGGTCGGTGTCTGCGGCGGTTTGTGGTGGCCGGCGAAAAGAAGCCCATGGAATTCTGTAGGGTATCGCCAACCAGAGATTGTGATACCCTCATCGGCGAAAATGCTGAGGTCGGGTGATAGTACGTTTGAAAATGCGGTAAAACCCCCGAAAACATGGGTTTTACCGCATTTTTTCTTTAGTACATCCCGCCCTGGATGAGAAATGCAGATCATGTGCAGTACAGGGAGGTCAAGATATTTTGAGATAAGCAAAGAGATGTATGTTGAGTACTTTGGTTACTAGCCTTATGTGTAAGTAAAAGTATTTCATATCAAATGCATTAGAAAAGGGGCAACCAGATATTTGGACTCTACTCTAAAAGCTGAACAATGCAGCATGCCATGCCAAAAATTGGGAATGGACTTACAGCAAGGGAAGTGTAGACTGTCCCACCAAAACTAAATATTAACCTCTGCAGGAAAATAACACACATATATTTGTCCCTAAAAGAATTAAAAAAACAAAAAACAAAACATTGTCTTCCACAGAAAAAATACCAAACACTGTGTCCCCCAGAGGAAAAAAAAAAGCAAAAAATTAAACACAGTCCCTCTCTGCAATCAGTCATGGTCAAAACCAGCAATCCAGCAGCAACCTCAATGCAGACTCCAGAGTACTGTGTGTTTGGGTGGGATGGTGGGTGGCTGTTGTTGGTACCTTGCCTTCCAGTCTTTATTGGTCCAGGGACCCAGCACTAGCCACACTATGCCCCATATAGGTACAGAGCCCTCAATCCCAACCTGTCCCCATGCCACCCACTTCCTGGCACCGGCAACAGACTCAGCCACAAAGAATCAGCCTGATTCTATTTGTCTGCTGATGGACTTCCAACATGATTGACTGTTCCAATGTCCAGGGTTGATCGGGTAATTGTGATCTACACTTTGGTCACTCCTTCAATAGAATACAGGTAACCAATGGAGTTACTGACAGAGCACAGCAACAGATAAATGTTTAGTAAAGAAGAACAGTCTAGCAGCTTTATTCAAAATGGACTGTAGTGGTGAGATCGGTATTGGTTAAGACTTGTAGGGAGACTATCGCAATAATCAGTGCCAGAGAAAATGACTGCATGGATTAAAGTATTTGCAGTGTCTTGTGTAAGAATTTGGTGTATTCATGATATGTTTTTTAAAAAGTATGTAAACAGATTTAACGTGGGGCACAAAGGACAGTTAAGAGTACAAATGAAACATAAAACTCACACAAACACAAGTATTTTTTGTAGAAAAAGTAGAAGTAGACATAAGACATGGACCAGAGATGGCCCTGCTTATGACAGCTAATAGTCTAGATGGAAACAAGTGGATATAGCAGGTATAGCATGTATAAGGATTAGTCTTGTAGTGATTAGGCTATGACAAGGATGTTGGTAATGAGAGAACTCTTAAAAGATTAATATTTATAATTTACAAATTCATTTTTTATTGCTTTAGAATTTTTCTACAGTATTTGTTTAGCCGGCTAAGGCTAATATTTATTGTTATTATTATTATTATTATTATTATTATTATCATCATCACCCATATTCAGACTAGGTGCCGAATGTAACGACGCCCGAGATTACCGGAGGGGTGAGTTGCTGGCCGATCTCTGACTTTTTTTGTAAGTAGCAATCACTTACAAGGCAAAACCATGATTGTAAGTGATTGCCGCTTTAAAAAAATGTCCGAGATCGACTGGCATCTCACAACTCCGGTGATTTTGGGTGTCATTACATCTGGCCCTTGGCCTTATATGATCATACCACCTTTATACTGTACATCCACTTGACATCCACTTGTGAAAATACTGAAGCCATTATCACTAACAGTGCAAATTTCCACCAGCTTTATACATGGTGCATGAGGTCCATCTGAAACCAGATGGATCTTTGAATATGGTAATCGCTGACAATTCCTCCCACGCATCTAATACACATCCTCACAAGACTTATTTTTGTACCCAACTGCAACTCAGATATACCCGCTCAGCTCCAAAAGGTGAGTTTGCTAAGAATTACAAGATCTATCCACAAAGTAGATTTGGCGTGCACCTAACAAATCAGCACTTTCATTTGAAATTTTTGCAAAATTTAGATCTCTTATGTTCCTGAACATTCTACTATATTTGTTTATGTATTACTATTTATCACTTCTACTTTCATTTCTACTCAGAACTGTATATGCCTACTCATAATGTACCAGCTGTCTCTTATAGAAACATAGAATGTGACGGCAGATAAGAGCGACTTGTCCCATCTAGTCTGCCCAGAACACATGTACGTGCATCCACTTACACACTAAGGGTTCTAATTATGAAGCAGTGAAAAGAGTGGAGAAGTGAGCTAGTGGAGAAGTTGCCCATGGCAACCAATCAGATGCTCTATATAATTTCATAGTATGCAAATTATAAATGTTACTTCAATGCTGACGGGTTGCCATGGGCAACTTTTCCACTGGTTCACTTCTCCACACTTTTTACTGCTTCATGAATAGAGCCCCAAGGTCATTATTTTTTGCCAGGAGCCAATTAACCTACTAGTGTGTTATTGGATTCTGGGTGGAAACCCAGAATCCAATAACAAACATAGTTAGGGTCAAGGAGGGAATCAAACCCGTGACCATAGTCTTCCGAGGCAGTAATGCTTCACCACCCGTACTGCCTTATGGTTCATTAAATAATTTATTCTTTGGTTGTGCTCTTCTTCTGAATATACAGATTTTAATTTCAACATTCAATTCCATCTATTTTTAAAGCATTAGATTGAATATAATTGAAGGCAAATCAAATCAAAATTTGAAGGCAAAACAAATCAAAATTTAGGCACATCCCTAAAATAATATCTTATTTCAATAATTACTATTGGCTTTCAAAATCTTTCTATGCATTTAGAGAATATTAATAATATACCTTTGAAAGGATAAAGGTGATTATGTTTAAGAAATTAACCTGTCTTTAATAAGCCACCAGGGACTGGCTGAATCCCCATATGACGTTACTTGTTCTACACCAGTCAGTATAAAATCTGTATGCTGTAGCACCTACTGTATCAGCCACAGACCAGACTTACTGATTGTTACTGATTACACTAGACATTAGACATCTGTCGGAATTTTTTCATTGCTTACTTGATTTATTGCCTATGTTTGTTCATACAGTTCCATTTAATAACTCAACAGTCATTAAAAATTGATCTTGGAAACATACTGTGAAATTCAGATAAAAGCCAGCAAAAGAAATTGTCAAGTATGATATACTATCAGATATTTGCTTATTCTTTGTATCATTGTATTCATGGTTGGTCTATAAATCTGAATTTAGGTGTATGGATATCCTCTTACTAAAATGAAGGTAATTATAAGGAAATTATTCATAGGCCTCCTTAATGGAATTGATAGTTTAATACTAACCAATATAGAAATTATAGAAGCAACCCTTTGTACTTACATTGTTTGGTGATTCCACCAATGCTATCAATATCTATTATACAGTAGGTATCATTAGATTTGTATGCAGTATGTTTTACTGCATTCTGAGCTTGTTTTTTGCAGTTGTATATTTCTTGTAGAGATGTGCGGTTCGTTTACCCAGAAATCTGAATCCACACGAATTTTGTGGATCCGAACCGAACCAAAACCCAGTCTGGATCTCCTGAGGAGATTTGCTGTGAACCAGTTAGGTTCTTACTTCGAGTTGGAATTTGGATTTTAAATCCAAATTTTGAGTTTTGGATTGCAAAAATTACATGATTTTAGCTGTTTAATCGATTTTTTTAAATCAATTATTATCAATAACTTTCGATTTTATCTATTTTTTTTAAATCAAACTTAAAACTGAATCTGAACCAAAACACTTGAGGGTGATTTTGCCAAAACCAAAACACGGTGATCAGTTCAAACCAAATAGCAAGAAAAATATGGGGGTCCATGTTTATTGCATTTTTTTTATCCCCTGTGCATCAATAATGTTGCTTTATATCGCATCTATTATTTTTTTATTACTTTCCTTTACATTCTATTATTGCATTTTCCCATTTTTTGCCTTTTATTCTATTTTATGTCTTCTGCACAAGTATGTATGTGGTCTAGTTCATCCAATAATTACTTCCTTTGCTTGAAGATACAATAATCCAAATCTTTTAAGTAAGAAGTCAAATGAATTATTATAAATTACTTCTCCTTTACTTTCAGTTTAAAGGTGTATATCCATTTAAATACATTTTTATATTTTTTTAGATAGTCATATTTGTATTATTATTATTATTATTATTATTATTACTATTATTTAACTACATTTCACGAAACATTATTTTCTATGTTTGCAGGAAACTGAGAACCACACAAAGACTTTGGAAATTCTACTTCTAGGTTTCCAAACTTTCCATATTTTCCAAATCCCAGTGTTTTTACTTTTATTTTTCTGTTATGTTTTTACAATAGCAGGAAACGTTCTGAT